>NC_044359.1:12269966-12569966 GCF_007364275.1 Archocentrus centrarchus
TAGTCAACTGCACACTTCGGGTCAGATATGATGGGCCGGAATAAAATGCTGTGCCACAGCGGCAAAGAAGAGACATCAGGTATAAATAAGAGCAGAGCGAGCTCTGCTTACATAATACACACCAATGATTCCCAAAGTCAGGTTAAGGAACCTCCAGGGAACATCAGTGGAGCTTCCAGAAATAGGAGCAATTGTCATGCTTCATTATCTTTTTGCTTCCTTTGAGCTAGCTTAGTCTGTGGTAAGTCATATTTAATGCAGTTCCTTTCCCATAAGGATGACGCTACTAAATTTAATGTATTTATTTAACTAAATAAAAGTTGGAGGTAAAATTTGGATCCCAGAATTAGTAATGTATGCAATAAAATGTCAGTAAGACAGGTTCTTATTATCTGTTTGAAATCCATCCATCAGTTTTCTTAACCGCTTGTTCAATTCAGGGTCGCTGGAGGGGCTGGAGCCACTCCCAGCAGTCATCGAGCAAAAGGCGGTGTGCACGAAACCCCCAAATAATTTAACTTTATGATATGAAGTGGAGAATATTAGCAAATCCTCATCAGCTACTGTTTATAGTAGGTAATTTCCTCCTAAATGACATTTAGTAATAATCCAACATGGAGTTGATTAGAGTAATCAGTAAAGAACAAATTACTGCAAAGATTTAAAATTCAAAACTATCTATATAAATCCAACTACTAATACAAGTGATGTATTTGTATGTTGTTCAAATAAGCTGATTTCATATGTTGTTCACATGGTTTATTGATGCTACATTGTGTCCATAACTTGTTGAAGTTGGTGAAAGTATTCGCTGCCCATCAAAAAGGAAACACTCTGCTATTACAAGCACTCTGATGTCTGCAGGAAAAAAGCAGAGTATCACACACACACACACACAGACACACACACACACACACACACACACACACACACACACACACACACACACACACACAGTCACAGTCACACACAGTCTGAGATGAGAGCGACTTGTTTACTGCAGCCCCGCAGAGCTCTGACTGGGGCTGTTTGGGACGCCCGTGGGTGCTGCGCAACTCTTGGAAGGCGGACGTGCGGCGAATGACAGTGCAGATGGCCCAGCGCCACCGCTGCCACCTGAACCTCCCCAAGCTGCCCCACATACGCACACACTCTTAAGTTTCTAAGGTCCAGCACATCAAAACAACCTGCCCACGTCCCTCTCAAGTGTCAAAATAAGGCCCTGCAATCTTTTTTTCTTTTTTTTTCTTTTTTTAAAAAAAACACTTTTATTTCTCTCTGTGTAGACCCACAAAAACACGCACACTCCAAGTCTTTGCCTGAGACACACAGACACACTGGCCTGCCACTATCTTTTTCCCAGAATGTCCTGCGTAACGTGGTGTACAGTAAATCAATCCCCTAGGTGTTGCATAATAGTTTGAGAGCTGTATCCAAATACCAAAATAATCACCTTGTCAACTGGTCTGCTCTGGCTCACATTGGCTACAAATAATAAAATCACAAGGTCCCTTTGCTGCTTCCAGACAAACAAGAGTGTTTACCCTGAGAAGTATTATGAAATTGGAGCTCCGCTTTTAATGAAATAGGCTTTGGATGGTGTGCCAGGATTTTCAGATATAAGCAACATCTGGTCAATAGTAGTAGTAATAATTCTGAACTAATCTATGCACACATCTGCAAATATAGCTTATGGACACTGTATGGAGTGACTGTCTGTCAGGTTACTCCTGCATTTTGGTTTCTAATCCACAGGTTGGTGTGTGTTCAATAGATGGACGGTAAATGGACCAGTTCTTATGTAGCGCTTTTCTACTCTACACAAGCACTCAAAGCACTTTATGCAACAGTCTCCCATTCAGACACACACATTCATATAAGCACTTTCTTCATCTAAGTGCTTTCTGTCTAACGTTCACACAAACAGTCACACTCCAGTGAACGCATCAGGAGCGGCTCGGGGGTTCAGTATCTTGTCAAAGGATACAGACAGGGTTCAAACCACCAACCCTCTGATTAGTAGATGGCCTGCTCTACCTCCTGAGTCTCATCTGCTCCAAGTACTTGTTTTTGATGCGGTTAAATATTTAATAATTAATGCAATAATGCCAAAGGAAACTTTGAAAAATAAAAGACTATGAGACTTTAACCAGTGAAAATGGATTTTATAAGCCTGCCTTTATGTGCCTTTGCCCTGACCTGCCATGCTGACCTGCAGAAAGTATTGAACTGACCAGGGTGAAACACTGAGCACACCAGATTTTAGATACTGTGTGCTGTCTTTTCAATTTATCAATACGCTGTGATATGATCTTTCGATCTCATTTATTAAAAAAATCCTTACAGATAAAGAAAAATCTTTTTCTTACGTGCTGTTTCTAAAAACGTTTTCCTTTCCTTTCCTTTCCTTTCCTTTCCTTTCCTTTCCTTTCCTTTCCTTTCAAAGTGACCTTATTTTGCAGCATTTTCCCTAAATAAAATGTTTCTTTAGCTCTTGATCCGCCATAAGCCTGTTGGATTTTCCCTTTCTGTTATTAGCTGCCAAAGAAAAGACAAACCCTCTCTACAAGGTCAAAGTTCGATCCGGTGACATCTAATTTATTTCAACTCTTTCCCCATTACACACTCCTCGCTATCTGCATTTAACTGCTTTTTTTGTGAGTGCTGTGCCATCACACAGGTTGTTGTTGTCGTTCTTGTTGCGAAATGCAGCTTTTATTGATGTAACAGGTGCTTAGCTCGACTGTGGCAGTCAAAATAACACATCTTCTCCTCTGTTTGGCTTTCAGAATGGAAGCTAAAGTTAGACATCTTTGAGGTTTTTTCTGCCACTTGATGGAAGGTGATGCCAATGCATAATGCATGAGGAGAGAGGGAAGACTTTGTCTGGCTGCTTTTTATAGACCACCAAAGCTCTGCTACTGCACACAGACACACACACACACACATACATAAAGAGACACACGCCTGAGCCAACCGTCTCACTCGATGCGCTCTAACCTCTCACACATCAAGAAAGCAGGAGCAGAGGAAAAACAGGAATCGAGCAAACTGGCAACATTGTCGAGAGTTTAAAAAAAATGAAAAGAAATGAGAAGAAACAAAAATGTTGACGTGCTATTTTCAGACGACGGGGTCTTTTGATGCGCAAACCAAAAGAGAAGAGAGGGGAAGAGGAGCAGCAGGGCTGGTGTTTGTCTCAGAGATGGGCTTTAACAGAAATACTTTATACATGTGATCTTACATGCTCTCCCTTGTCTTTGTTCCCACTGTTTCAACACTTGAGTGAAAGTGTCTTTGGGTCTGGTTAAAATGAGAAAAATAAGGGGGGGAAAGGGGGTGTGAAATTATTTGCAGGCAGAGCCAAGCTTCTACTTCAGCTTGCAGACTTTGCAAACACCATTTGCTGCCCTCAAAAGTGTGAAGTTATTTTCTCCTTATCCCTCTAATCCTTATATAACCGGGCTGGTTGACTAAGAGCACACTGTCATTTATAGTAATGACCCGGGGAAGAAAACTGCAGGGAGTTGCACATATACACACTCACACCTGTGAGCTGCCCAGCACCGACAGACAGTGACAGGTCATAGCCTCCGTACTTACGCCGTTCAACCTCTGAATAATTTTCCAGGGTTTTCGGGTCAGTGTGTGCATTTAAAGAAAAAAAAAAAAAGAAGTATTCAGTGATTTTTAAAGGTGTGTTTTCTTTTAGCAGAACAAATTTAGTTTATTGTCACTTAACCAACATGTTTTACAAGTTAGGTGGCTGGTAACTAACTAAGCACTTGCACATGGGCTCCTCCTGCAGCAGTTCACTTGCTTTGTGAACTGTTTTGGGGTTTGTAGGCTGCTGAAAATTGTAACTATAGCATCCGTTGTGTTTGAGGTGTCTTGTCACGCATGCCTTTAACAGTCTTTGATCATTTTTTTTTTTTCTCCACTGAAATTTTCTCCTGCCAGCCTGGGGATTTGAATTTCAACCTGTAGGTCATATTCTCTCTTCAGTGTCACCCATTATTGAATAAAAGGGCTTCATTGGAAGGAGTTGGATGGGGGGCACTTTAAATTGAGTGGAACAGTAGAAGAGAGGTTGAAATGACATTCCGAGTAACACTGAAGGTATTAGAGAGTGAATCCTGCTTTCTACGCTTTGGGGGAATCCAAGTATCTAACTGGGATTAGGTTGAACAGTGTCTTACTGCCTGGGAAGCACAATTAGAAGTTCCTTGTTATTGTCCTCTTACCTTAAAGCCAAGGCTTTCTGAACTGTACCTGCTTAACAGTCATGCCTGGGTGGTAATAATTAGTTTGCATTTAAGCCGATGCTTTAATTTTCTTTTGTTTTATCTGTTTGTTTTTGTTTTTGTTTTTTTTACTTGTGTTCCCACACAGCTGTGACACAAAAGCTGAGAAACAGCGCGGCGTGTAACTGCTCCTGGCAGACTGTAGCAGGCTCCTCGCTGCATTTTCAGCCTGATCTCAGAGGAAACATTACTACAGTAATTTCATTTCGGGTCTGAATGTTCATCCTTAATCGTCTGAAAGCATTTCGGTGGTAACATTTTCAAAATCTAACGGTTAACTCATAATGTTTGAAATCACAAAATTATTATACTCGAGCAAAAGAGGTAAAAATCTACATGGGCAAAATTGTAAATTATGAATCACACACAACAATTAGGCAAGTGGAAAACAAATGAGATTCCTCATTTAATGTACTGCTACACCTGTGCGCTGTTGGGCTTTTATAAAATAAGCACTAGAATTTCTGTTCTAATAAATAATGAAAATCATGACAGCATTTATTAGGGGACTCACTAAGTGGCAGGGTGAGTGTCTGTCACACTCAAAACAGTCATTAATTAAGGCTTCAATCTCAAAATATGTATTTTTTTATATTTTAATTGACGGTATGCCTTCATATCATTTTATTGCCAGAGTTATCAGATGCAAGATTGTGGCCTTTTCAGTTTTTTCATGTCCAAACAAAACCATAGGGAGCATTTACAGAAAGGGCACCCACTGTATGTCTGCATAGCAAAAAGCCATATTAACTGGAAGCCAGGAGTTTTATGTCCTCCATGTCTTAAAGTGGTTCAAAGTCCTTTAGCATGTTTGCATTTCATATTCTGTTAATTCCCTATCATTAGTATCAGCTTTAAAGAGAGCCTTATTACTGCCATTGTGTGAAATGATGCATGACTTTAATCAGTATATCTAATTTTAATTGCACTAGTTAACCTTGGAAGTAGCTTACTAAGACCAGAAGAGAGTGTGGGACACGCTTGAACAAAGAAGCAACAGGTCTTATTCGAAGTGTGATCTTCAGAGACACAAAATGGTGCACACGCACACCTTTGAGCCACGTCTATGTCCATTAATAGTTTGTGCAGTACCTTAATTAGTGCTACAGGTTAGGGCGCTTCTAAGACATGACTGATTGGACTTTAATAAAATGTATGGCTATCATTAATCTCACTTTTTGCAGCCATCTGTCAAAATTACGCTCATTATGAAAAATACAGTGATCGGGTTTGACGGAAGTTAAGAAAAATGCCATATCTCACAACCACCAAAATTTAATGGGACGTTTACAGGTCAAATATAGGCCAAGAAGCAGGCCCTGCCCTGAAGAATATATGTTTACTCTTATTGTTTGTTTGTTTTTTACCCGACAATATGGTATAACATTTTTCTCTTGAGACGCCCTCAGGGCACGTTTGGGGGTGGTAGTGTCTGCAATATTATAAATAACACAATGAGGATGAAAGGCAGCGGCGTTCTCCCTCCCCATCCTTCTGTCTCGCCTCTCTTCCTCTTGCCCTGCTGCTCATCTATGCTCAACACGAGTGCCTCGGCGTTCGCGTGTGTGGCTTGAATTTATATGAACGTCTCCCCCGCGGGGGGACAACGGGGGCCAAGTCATTGATATGTGCAGGAGGACTCAGGATAAACAGCCCACGCCGACCGGTGTTACGCCAGCCCGCCTGATACATTTTGATTGAGCAAAGACAGAGGTGTGAGATGGGGATGGGAGGGCAGTGGAATTGGGGAAGCTTAAAAGCAGGGGTAAAATGACAGAGGTGTTTTTTTTTTTTGTTTTGTTTTTTTCACCTGTTTCTCCAGACTGCAACAAAATGGATGTATGTAAATGTGAAGAACCACACATTGCTCATAAACGGCTCACTAGACCAGATATGTGTTTGTCACTGTGCCTTGAAGGACAACAAACAAATAGATGAGGCGATGTATCCTATTTTTTTTCTTTTTTTTTTTTAAACTTCTGAACATGCGCTGTATGTTATCTGGCTATCAAGTTCCTTTTATTTCCTCTCTGATGATCCTTTTGTTTCACGGAACACCACTACCATGATTATACTCTTACATCTCCCAGCCATGTTTGTTTGTGTGACACGGTCATCCCTTTAATGGACTGGAAATTCATGTTTAAAAAAGTCTCTTGTTCCTCCACTCCGTCTCTCTCTGTCAGGGAACCAAAATAAGAGGTGGCGGCAGCACACTGCGCCACTTATGGCCGCATTAGGATCAGCCACCAAAGTGTCACTGAATTGCCTCGTGCATCATTTTGGCTTTGTTCATCATGACAGGGAGGTGTGTGTGTGTGTGTGTGTGTGTGTGTGTGTGTGTGTGGGGGGGGGGGGGGGGGGGGGGGGGGGGTGGTCCTTGTCCGCCCTGTGCTTTTATCCCCAAATGGATATAGCATTGCCTAGGCTTTTACTTCTGTGGTGCATTATCCCACTTATACCATGGATAATTTTTAAAGTCTTTTTATTGACCTGTGTTTGCAGTGTAATGCTTATTGACCTGTCTTTTAAATAAATGTCATGTTAATAGAAAAAGCCACTGTCTTCTTTGTGCAAACCAACGGTGGAGATAAATCCACAGTAATACTGAACAGAAAGGAAGTTAAATAAATGTAAATAATGACTAAGAATAAAAAAAATACAAAACAAAATGAACTATAAAAACTTAACATGATTATGGAACATGGTGTGATCAAACCCGTTTATCATAAAAAAAAAATTGTGGGGGGGGCACTGATGTAGGGGCTGTATGGTTAATTTCTTTGTTTAGATTACACAGAAAAGCTGGCGGGACTGTATTTCCATATCTATTTATTAAGTGGCACTTGTCTTTCTTTGCAGATGTAAATGGTGCCACTGAGATGTTGTTTCAGTTTTTCCAGTTTCTTAGAGTCGGTACAACCACAGTGGGTTGCTCGTATTTCAGTGGTGGTTCAGATGATTCTCGATCTCCGAGCAGACAAATGAACGGAGAGGCTGGAATGTGGAAACCTACGGATCGGGATAATGTTTGTGTGATGTTTAGCCAGAATGTTTGAATGGGTGGGCAGAGCCAGGTGGCATGAAGGTAGAGTCATCTGTAGTGCTTAATGTGCGGTGTGCGCATGAATCGGACGCTCAGTCCCATTTAATGTAGTTTGTTTTGTGTAATATGAGCTCTGTGTACAGTTTTACATTGAATGACACAGAATTTTGAGTTATGAGACAATTGATTGCTTTCTGTTGAAATCGTCTTTTTCCCAATTGTGAACCTTTTGTTGTTGAGGACTGTATTCAGTTTTTAGTAGAAGTTTACATAATTTTAAGAAATGTGTTTTGTGAGTGAGTAATCAGTGGAGGCGGTCAAAGGGTTTGTCTAAAATTTTGATCTTTTAAACAGTGTTTCAGTGAAAATTGTAATAACAAAACTGCTCTTACTAACGTCACTGACTGTTTTAGTGTTTCTCATACCCTAATGACTGAGATGTCAACGTGTACAACTCCCCCTTTTTTCCATGAATAAATAGAAGGGATTTATTTTTGATCTGGAAGTCTGGGTTGTGCCGAATTGGGGTAAATTTTTTTTTTAAGACATTGTTAGCCCAGTGGTTGGTTTTCCACTGAGCTTTCAGTTATAAATGGATTTTTAAAACCAAACAGTTACGATGTTTAATTGGCTCAGTCATACTGTTCTATGTCAAGGCAGGGGTTACGTAATTGTTGTGTTTCCTGCAAACAGATGGCTGTGGATTTGAGATCATTTGCTAGTTCTCTTGATTTCCGCAAAGTAAATCATTTAATTTGCTGTTTCTTATGTTTTCAGTGAAACTTTAGTTATGATGGAGTCTGAGCTGTTAAATCCATGTGATGTAAGCTGGACTAGGGTCAGAGAGAAAAGACCAGATAATTTATTTTAGGGAATATTTTAGGGGCATTTTTATTGCTGCTATCCTTCCAATTAATGGGTAAGTTCTTCCAGTTAGAATAGAATAGAATAGAATGCCTTTATTGTCATTATACAGGATGTACAATGAGATTGGAGGGCCACTCCTGTTCAGTGCCATGTAACAGAAAATCAAACTCTCTAAAATAAAAATATTATGAAAATATTATAATCTAGTATGATCTAGTATGAAAAACATAGAATTATTGAGATCTAATTCTATGTTTTTTTAGTAGTGAGAGTCATTTAGGGGAAATAAATAGCTTGGTGAAACCATGAACACCAAAGTATTTAATGTTGCCTGTTGTTGTTATTATTATTATTATTATTATTATTATTATTAGGGACAGTTTCTTAGCATTCAGGCCTTCCTCATAGTGGTAGAATTTAGATTTTTACAAATTCATTGAGTAATTTTAAAATTATGGATATTAAGTTAAAAATGTCTATTGAAGAGTTGTATAGCCTAACAGAATATAATCTGCATATAAACCTATTTCTATGGGTTTAACAGTACAAAAATTCCACGCTTAGCTTCATATTGCAGCACCTGTACCGCTGTTATCGCTTACCCGTGGTGAATTGTTACACCACTACTGATTTCATGGTTAAAGTGCCCTGTTTGCATGTGTTTTGTTGAATACCTGCTGTGAGGGCCTCAATTAAAATGGCAAACAGAAAGCAAGTGAGTGGACGTCCTTGTCTTGTACCTTGCTCTAAAGTCTTCTTCGAGAGGTATCGGTATTAGTTATGATCGCTGCAGATGGTGAAGGGTAAAGAGTTTTGATCCACTGAATGAACCAGCACATAAACCCAAATGTCTTGAGGGCTGGCAAAGAGGTAAGTCCAGTTAACTTTGTCAAAAGCTTTTTCTACGTGTAGTGATGCTTTTATGGTTTTCAAGTGACGTCTCTGAGATAAACACGTGTTGGTCAATCCACATCTAGTAAGTCCTGTTTGGTCTCGGTGAATTAATGCAGACATACTGTAGGTGTCTCTAATCTATTGGCTGGTGTTTTGCTGATTATTTTTAGGTCATAGTTGATAAGACTTAATGGTTTATAGCTGGAAGGTGAGGGCTGGGTCTGTCTTTGGTAATACTGTGATTCCTGATAATCTGATTCTGTTAAACATTATGTTTAATTAGGGAGGTATGAGTTGCCAGAAGTCTTTATAGAATTCCATTGGATAGCCATCAGAACCGGGAGATTTATTAGTGGGAATGGAAGAGATGGTATTTCTTAATTCTTCTGAAGTTTGAGTTCGCCTGGCATGTCTTAATGATTTTGTAAGTTTAATGTCAAAGAAGTGACTGTTGGAGATATTTGATAGTTTTTGTGAGTGAGAAAGTCTTTCATAGTAAGTATAGAAAATCCTGTGATGTCTGTTTTTCTATGTTTTTTTTTTCTGGATTTATTAGTAACACAGGTACCTGTTTTGTCATTGTTTTCAAAGAAATATAATCTTCATCTCTGGATAATGAGTGGAATCTGCTAATGTATGTTTCTGTTTATGCCTTGATTTTCTGTATTTCACTTTGTACCTACTGGAGGGACAGGAGTGTTTCAGTTTGTTTTCTAATTCTTTATTCTTGTTCATCTTTTTTCTTACATGTGGAATAAGGCATGACGTATCCCTTGTCTTTGCCGGGTCCCAGTGTGTTGATGGGGCAATTTCTGGGAAATTTGTTCAGTTTGGGGGGAAAAAAGAAAAGCACCATCTTGCATAGTTTCCTACTGCAGTTCAGATGCATCTGTAGTTTGAGTAGTTGGTAGAATATAAAAAGTCCTTATTCAGATCTATAGTGTTTTGTTTGTTTGTTTGTTTGTTTGCACTCGGGCTCATCAAGAACCACAATGTTTTATTTTGTGAGATAAAAGTATCACAACCAGTACCTGTTTTGTTTGAATAAAATATATATAAAAAAAAACACACACACACATTTCTGCATTCTGGTTCAAATGTAAACTATTTTCATTTTCACTTTAACACTGCCCTCAATCCACTAACCGATTTCCGTGGTGGAGGGGATTCAATTTTCTCTAACCCAGTGATTCCCAAAGTATGACCTGTGGACTCCCGGTAGGCTTTGAAGGGACTGCAATAGGCAACAAGATTTTGTTTACAATAAATACTTGATAAATGTAAGTCAAACTAACCAGAGAAAAATACTTTTCTTGCTTGACGTTCACAACAACAGTTTTCTCCACATAGTGACTAACTTCACCATTTGGTCCCAATCATGTAGTTTATATTTGGTACACTGAAGCATTTTCATTGAAAACAGCTGCCTGGTGTGGGTAAAGGGAGTTTGCCACCTGGTATAATAAAATAGTGATGTCAAGGATGCTAAAAGATGCATAACACGAAGAGGATTGTAAAGTCAGATGATGGTTGTCTGTGGGGTTGTTAAATGATTATTTTTCACTCCTTGGATCCATTCTTACTCATGATAATATTGATTAATGCTGTGTTAAGAGTAAAGAGAACAGAAGGTGGAAGGAATGAAAACACTTTACAAAAAGAATGCCTTCCATTTTATTTGTGTTTTAAGCCAACGTGTGAGATAAATAGGGTTCACAACTCTATTTTTTTTTTTTCCTTAATCATCAACAAATGTCTCAGATACCCACATGAGATGTTCACCATCCCTCTGGTATTTAAGCCCAAGCCCTATTCATTGGCTTTCCTTTCCCCAATTATCAGTTCTTTTTCTTCTGACCCTCAGAACTAATGAACAAGCAGCCACAGACACACTGCACAGACCTTCCTCAATTTACCACCTCCTATCAGTTGCCTTCCTTTATCTTTTAGTGCTTTCTTCTTTCCATCTTAACACCCCCATTTTTTTTCTGCAAAGCTTTTATTTACAAACATCATTTCAGGGTGTTTTATAGCTCCCTTTAGGAATGGAGGATGGAAGGGGAAAAAAATGGAAAAATAAAAAATAGGATGTACGAGGATTGAGAACAACACTTAAGGCTGCCGAGGGAGAAATAGATTTCAGACGAGCAATGGGAAATAAGCGCAAGTCATCAAGCATGGCTCTGCTTCTCTTCTCCTTTTTGTGGAATATTTTGAATGTGGTGATATAAAATGGTTATCTGAGTTTGAGAGGGTATCGGCATGAGTTTCAAGCAGAGTCATTTGATTTAACAGGGTTTGGCAGTAGTTCTGCTGCCTCTGTCAAAGCTCAACTGTATGAAATCTGGATCCCAAAGTCATCAGAGAACCATGGAGAATAGTATCAGTATGTTGTGTGCTGTAATAGTATATCACCTTATTTTGACTTTTTAAATCTGCTACAAGTAGATAGCAGGTGGGAATCTTGGGTCTTTACTCCAACAAATCCAGCGCAAGTTATGATATATGGCCGGCCAAGTCCGGCAGCAAAATAGGAAAAAAAGAGCTCAGAACTCCATAAGGCAAGCTGTTACAGCTCAATAACACGAGCCTATAATCGACTCACGTTTCAAACATACACACATGAAGTGAAACAGCCCTTGGTTGGGCTGGTTTTTATGAGGAAGCACTCTGCACGAGGTGATCAGCGTATGTTTTGTTGACATAAATTTAAAATTTATTGCCGTTGTCAAAAGTGACTGTTGGACAAAGTCGATTATTAACTGAGTAAATGGCCTGAGAGAGTTTTATGTGAACTTCCTTAATGGGTACAGTCAGTCTGTTTCAAATCACCCTCCCTCCCTCCCTCCCTAAGCTGCCACCCACCACACACCCTCATTTAGGCATGCACACACACCTCGTCATCTATTTCAGTAGCACAACATGAAAGCAGACAGTTACGATGGGATTTGAGAGAGGGCGTGTGCAGAGGGGTCCATCTCAAGTAAATCACTAAACTGAGACAATATTTTAGTAGCCTTATGCATACCATTAAACCTTGTTAATGCACTGAAGTGTGTGAAACAGAATTACTGAATAGCCATTATCAGCCCTACTTAAGCACACAGAGCATTTCAAGGCATATAAAGTATGCCTTAAATACCAACCGTTTTCTAATGATGCATATTATTCTGCTGGACTACATTGTCCCCAAAGAAGTGTGGTTCATAAATATTTTCTGTTATTGGAACAGCAAATCACAACATCCATGTTCGTAATGGGATCTTTTCACTCTGTCCTAGTATATTATATCACAGATAAAGGGTAAACCTTCCATCATCATCATCATCATCCTATACCTACATGGTATCCAGTCAAGTTGGATAGACTATCTGAAACAGTGTTAAGCACGATTATCCTCTGTCGCAGATAAAGACATCCGCAGACGCCACGGATGAGTAGTCATTCCTGCTACGTCTTTGAAATCCTCCCAAAGGGTGCATACACTGTGGTGCATTGTTGTGATGTGTCTCCATGGACCGGTCCATGCTGGGACTAAAAGAAAAGGCGTGGAGCCTTGCTCAAGAAACTTAATTTGGCCTGTATAGATACAGCTGCTCAAATCACATCAATGCATCATCACTGCTGCCGGAGCCTGAGGTAACTGTATTTGGATCAGAGGGTAAAATGCTTAAGCAGCATCCACACTGAAAGCGTACTGTACTGCAGCGATGTGGCGACCAGAGACCGTCAAAGCGAATGACCTTCCGCAACTAAGCGACTACGGGCAAAATCACCGCTGGTGACTGGAAGTAGGTGGGGCCTGAAATAAACTTTTCTCAACTTCCTGAGTGAAGCAACTACCAATGAGAGTGACATGTCCTTTAGAGGATCTGTAGTTTTTGCCAAATGAAAGGCAGTATTGGTGTGTTTAAAAAAAAAAGACAGGCTTCTAAAAATCCCAAACCTTCTCTGTAACAGACAGAATTACTTTAACAGGTGCTCTTGCCATTCTGTTGAGCATCAAGTAATGTGCTGTTTCAGTTGGTAGTTAATACAGTCCCAGCTATGAACATGCACACCACACTTTGTTCATCAATGCTACATTTACGGGGAAAATACATGGCATTGGTTCCGCTTTGAGTGCCCTTAATAAGTCCATCCATACCGTTTCAGTGCTCTGTCTGGGGGCACAATGGTCAGATTGAGGAGGGATACAAAAGGCCTTTGAAAGGCTTTGTGCTCTGTGTATGTTGAGGCTCACCACTTACGTGTGTTTTCTCCTTATCGGAGTGAGAGTGTGTGAGTACATCACGTATGACTTTTACGAGAAAGAAAATCCTGTTCCATTGCTTTTCCCGTTTGGTCTTTTGTGTCATCCATGCAAATAATTTTCAGGTTTTTTTTTTTTTTTTTTTAAATTTTGCCGAAAATATTAGGAATACACACTAGTCTTTGGTAAAAAGGATATTATTTGAGGGTCACTATTATAGAAGAGAAGAGTTGACAGTTTGTCCATCGACTGCTGCCTAAATCGAACTGAATGCAATGCACTTGTACTGCAGTGTTTGAGTGATTGTTTCGGAGTTGTCCAAATATTTGTGTAACAAAATAACATCCTGATGCCATGTTGCTACATCTGTATGCCAAGTTTTATGATTAAATTATGATGTTGGTTGTATGGTACTCGAATGAACCATTGTACCATGATGTGCCTCCACTAAGTGTAACATTGATAGCTAGAGTATTATTGTCCTTTCCAGATGTGTGACTCGTGTCTCTCTATGATGCTTTCTTTCTCCTGTTTAGTTGTTTTTAAGTGTCCTCATCCCTTTTGGGAACAGTTTAGAGGACCTTTTAATTGCTCACTGCATGCCAAAGGGCTGTCATTCTGCCTTTAGTTTTCTCCACAACTTCTAACCTCTCTTTAATTTCATACTTCTCTGATTTTTACCCTACTTGTGTCAGGTTTTGAGGATGGTTGGCAGCAATTAATTGTAAGTGAAGTCATACTAGACTTGATAGCTTAATAACTCCCAAAGCCATTGCCATAGGACATGCTATAATCTCTTTCTGTCGGTCCTGGTCTAAATCCTCGCTCTGTCTCTTCCTTCCCCTCTTGAGGCACAAAAGAGAGCTGTAAATCAATTTGCATTCGACATCTGACATCAATCAGTCATGTTTTGGGAAAGTGGCACCACCTCCTCCTCTGTAGCTTTGTCGAGAGTCGCTAAGATGGATGCCTGTCATCTCACCCAAGTTGAGCAGAACTCTCATCAAGGGCATTGTTTCCCCAAGAATGCACTTGGCTGATCAGTCTGCCACCTGACTAGTCAGTGGAGAGTATAAGCTCGATTTGATGCTGTCTTTTTTTGTCTGCTTCAAGCATATACTCACCTGAGTATAGAATCATGCCTCTTTCTTATGCACTTTTTTTGGTATGTTTTTCAGCCAAAGAATTTATCAGTAGTGTTTCTGCACCACCTGTCACTTTTTTTCCTAAAAAAAAAAAAAAATCTAGTATTATCATAAAAAAAAAGCTTCATTTTCAGAGCCGTGCTGTGTGAAAGAGCAACAGTTGTGGAAGACTAAATGTGCCAAATCAGAAACAGCACAAACTTGACAAACAATCATTACAATCATGGGTGTGTCTGTGCCTTTGTGTACCTCTCTCAAGGCGAGGTGTTTGAAGTTCTCAAGATGCTTAAGGCACTGTGGCAGTTGTTTGGCAATTCGTGTCACTTTAATTGCTTTAGAGCACTTTCAGATATCTCTCAAGAATAATATGCTTTGTACTGAGCCGTGGGGTCTTTGAGGATTTCACAACAGAGAGAGCCGTAAGACTAGACTTTCTGTTGTCAGATGTTATTTAGTTACCTAACCTTCAAGGCCTTTACTACATAATCAAATATTGACCCTTAGTCTTGTCTGACCTTGTGCGCTTAAACTATGTTACAGCTTAATGACTGTCCATTTGGAAATGGACAATTTATTGCAGCTCTGATTTGGCTTCGAGCTCATACGACAGCTCATAGCTTAGAGAGCAGATGTCAAAAATTGTTCCATAAATGGTTTGTAGCACTAAGAATGGGTCCTGTGTGTTTCTGTGAAGACAGCAGTCTATTTCAATACTTATTTTAGTCTATTTCACTTTACAGCACCGTATCCATCTGCAGCGCTTTAGATGTAGGTAGATGATAATACCTCTGCTTGAATAACACCTTGTGATTTACTGTACAGTGCCAAGTCATGGTCAAGTAGTCCCTGCAGAAGAATATGTGTGGTAGATGGATGACTTGTTGCACTGATGGTTACTGTTATGTGCTGACGTTAGGACTGATGGAGTGTGACATATTTTCTCAAAATGCACAAGGCCAAACTTTCTGTGTTCTGGAAGTCTTCAGTTAAGAGCTGTAAACAGCTGCTTTGCTACAGACACAGACATCCATCGAACAGTAAATAATTTCTTTTGTTTTTTTGTCAACAGAAAGATGCACAGTGGAATGAAGACCTACAGCTGTGAGCTGTGTGGGAAGAGCTTCCTGGACAGCCTCCGTCTACGAATGCATTTGCTGTCTCATTCAGGTAAGGAAATCAAACCAACCCCAAAACCACAACCCCTCGCTGTGATCACTGTTGAGCTAGCAGTGACAGTCTTTAAAGGGCAGAGTGTTCACTACCGCCTCACTGTACAGGAAAGTGCTACTGACAGACTTTTCTGTTGTCCGAAAAGTCAAAGTATGACACCAAATTTAGCAAAAAATAGTAATGCAGGACCCCACTGATAACCCATTCAGCCCGGACCAGCTGTCTTATATGTTTGGATCCAGGCATTGTAAATAATTTGCAGCATATTTAAAATATCTCATGACAACTTCCAAAACAACCTGTGTTCTTCAATTTATTTGACTCCGTTTTGCTTAACTTTTTAAAGTTTTGTTAGATTTGCAAAATGGGTAGTTGTGCAATGCAGAGAGTTTCTCTGTGGTTATCATTATATTGCCTCACAATGTAAATATGTCAGTGTGTCAAAAAGAGCAGTAGACTTGACTGATGAAGCGCACAATGTTAGTGCATGTGAAGTATTGGCAGGTTAAAGGCTTGTCAGCCACCTTAGCATTTGCCACTACAAAGAAAATGAGACAATGCTCAATTTCACCATTTTTGGTGGATCAAAAATGGTGAAGTAATAGAGCAAGAAGGAGCAGCCACAGTGAGCCGTTAGATAAGGAGCTGCAGGCGACAAGCTGTACTCCACCAACTTCTCAGCGAGGTAACCAGCTCCTCTCACTGTGCCCTGCTGTTTGCAGACGCGTGCCATGTGCAGCATTAAATCAGATCTCAGTTGCTCACAGGGTGATGGAAGAAGGCCAATTAGTGTCTGACTTCTTTATTAAAATGACAGTAGTTTGTTTTGCTGCTCCATAATTCTTTGGCCTGTGATAGCTCTACTTGCTACATGTGTTGCCAAATCGTACTTAAGTAGTAATTAGAAGTACCACAACAGCAGGGTAAGAGAGGTTAGAGGACAAAAGCTTGACATGTGACTGAATGCACTACACTAATGTAGCCTGATTCTTCATTTTAGAATTTATTAACACACTTTTTTTTTTTTAATCACTGTAAACTTTCTATGAAAGTTTCATTTTGACTAATAGAAACCAAATACACTGCAACAGCCTTCTTGGTCAGTGATAGTAAAATGGGACCTAATGGGCTGAACATGCATGGCCCTTTTATATGAGCGACTGAATCTCACTTTCTTTCAGATTTATGCTCTGAGGTAGTCTGAATGAACTGCACTAGCCTTTACTTTATTAATTAGTTAGCATCTATTAACAGATACTATATATAACTATAGGCTATAAATGCATTGTGCAGTATATGTGTTGGAAACAGATTTTTACATTTAAGCATTTACAATAAACATCAGCACTGAAGTTCCTGCTGTTTGAAAGTGGAATGGAGGGAAAACTTGCTTTACATTTGCTCTGTCTGACTATAAATATGCTATATTGAACATGTGAATGTGGAGCATAACCTAGTTACGGTGATTTGTAGATTAAATGACTCTTCAAGCTAAGCAGCTCTGGGAAACTTAACCCAAGAGGTGCCTGCACATCATCATCATCCTGTCATCCTACACCTCTGTGACATTAGAGGTCTGATAGGTAGCACAATTCAGAACAGTGGACACATTGATTGGTGGAGTCTGACACTATTACACACACACACACACACACACACACACAAACACAGTCTGGCTGCTCTGAACCCACTGCTTTAATGGAATGAACCGTCTTTTATAGGCAGCAAAGAGTTCCCCACTGCTAAGGCCCTAAGTGCAGATGGTTTATTGAGACACTGTAAAAGCCATGGAACCTCATGAGGTAACACCTCCTGCACATATTCACAAAACCCCAAGTCTGTGTTAATGTTGGCCCCGGGATCGAGCCATTTGTCCAGAACCCTGTATCTTTATTATGGGACACACTGAATTTTCTGCTTAACGCTACCTTTATCACTAACAACCGCCCTGATGGAATAAGGAAAAAAGGTGGTAGACACATGTGTGTTTGAGATTTCAGGACTTCCTTAATAAAGTTGTTTAAGAAAAAAAATCTTAAACTAGCAGAATATAAACACAGTCTTCTAATAGGTTATTTTGTAGACGGTGTACTTGGATAGATTTCCCTAAGAAAGCAGATAATTTAAACATACTTTGTTGTAACAACAGGTTAATAGAAACTAACAATTTGTAGCCATTGTCATGAGGTGAAAACTCTGCTGATAGGAGATCAAATGGAAAAAAAAAAAAGATTGAAAACTCTAGGAAGAACCGCATACTCCACCTTGAGAACGGCAACTGAGCGGAAGATGTGGGCAGTGTATTTTTAGCAACTGTGGCAGCAAGTGCACAAACTTTTTTTTTTTTTCTTTCTTTCTCTTTTTTCCTCTTTCCATGCGAGGCAGCCTTGACGCACGACATCAACCTGTACTGTTACACACATCAGTGTTGATTCATAGCCGCTTTGGTCTGGCGTAAAAGGCAAGACAAGCGCTTCTGTCGAGACGGGCGACGGTTAGGGAAGAGACAGCGCCGAGGCAAAGCCTCTTTGATAGTTTTTGTTGTCTTTTTTTATTTTTTGCACTTTTTCATTTTTTTTTCTCTCCTACACCTCCGCCTCCACCGTTTGACTTTCAAGGCTTTTTCTCGGTCTGACACCACGTCTGGATTTTTTATTTTTTGGTCGCGTTTCTCTGTAATGATGACACTTTACCAAGTCCCAAAACCCTTAACCTCAGCCCCTCCACCCCTCCTCCTCCTTCACTGCTGCCACCATCATCCTTCAGCTCCCTTCAGAAAAGACAGAATATCAGGGAGATGAAGCAATAGAGTGGAGAGGCTTTTTGGGATGCACAGCATGTCGTGGATGTGGAGCATTTCAGACGCTGCTGTTGCTGCTGCTGCTGCCTCCCTCCCCTCTGCTTTCCACTCTGTCTCTCACTCTCTGCCTGCCTGTCTGTCTGTCCGTCTGTCTGTCTCTCTGTGCTTGTTGTACGAAGGACTTGGCAGCTCGCCAGTCTGGGCTGCCTGCCACCACTGAGGGTACAGTATGTACAGTCTACCTTGTGCCAGCTATTTTTTTTTTCTTCTCATCTTGTTCTGTCTCAGTTCGCTCCATGTTGTTGTTTTTGTGTTTTGGGGGGGGCTTTTTTGTTTTTTTTAATCTCCGCCTGACGTTTACTGTTTGACAGCCTTTGCTGAGCCAAAGCCTGCAGATGGGGGTTCGAGCAGGGTGGAGAACTGTGACTCAGCCACTTTTGGGTGCATTTAAAGGACCAACATGTTATTTTCATGAAATTTTAACAGCACCTTTTGTACTCCGGATTTCTCGGCTTACGAATATTGGTAAACTTTATCTTTTTGTAATAAATCACTTCCATCAAAAAAAAAAAAATCAAAATATTGAATGTTTGAACATGCCCCCCCACACACACACACAGACACCCCCACACACACACTCAGAAACTCTCTGAGCCCAGGATCTGTGGGCTCAGAGATCTCCTTTGAAAAGCAGCTAAAAGCTCGTCTTTGTAAACTTGCTTTTTGTTTTAGCAGTTTTTTTGCGAAGCGTTTTGTGATAATAATAATAAAATTTTACTTGCTTGCTTACATTTACTCGTATGCATCCATTTGCTTTAACTAAAATGTGCAATTAGAACAAAACAGCCTCATGATGTTGCTGCAATCTTTGATTTCAGCGACTGTTCCAGTTTTAGATGAAAATTATTATTTTTGTTTTTTTAACCTTTGAAAAGCAGAGATTTTGCTACTAAGTTAAAGTAATTAACGTATACACTTGATTGATATTTCTTATAAAATAAGTTATGTAATAAAGTCTCTAACATATCAAAACTCTTTGCAGTAGTGTAGAAAATACTATAGTTTTAACTAATTGTGCAATGAATACGAGACATTCAAAATGTATTATATCAAAAGAAGAAGCTACTTGCGGATGCTCACAAACCGGGGATCGTTCATTTGTTAGAATGTGTAAACCACTACACTACGGAGCCACTGGCTCAAAAACAACGTTGCTTTTAGACACTACTCATTTGTGCGCGTGTGTTCACATGCGTGCTCATCAAACAAGACCAGACCAGACTGATATGAGTGAGCATGCAGTATAATAAGATTACTAATAAGACGTTCCCTGAACACCCGTATTCCCAAAAAGATCCATCTTTATTTAAGCAGTAGTGGCTTGCAAAGTGTTTGACGACATATGTGAAGATATATGAATGGCGAGATTGCCTCTGCAATATGGTGCCTGACAGTACGGGAATCAGGAAAAGCAGACAGAATATTAAACTGCACAGCGTGGTAGTTTACTCCTTGCACTTGTGTGTTATCAGTCTGTTTCCTTTACATCAGTGTTTGTTCATGTTTAATGTACAGTGTTTAGTCTTTCTGTTGACCCAGGATGGAGGTTAGATTTGTTTTCACCGTTTCTCAGCTTAAATCTGGTAGGGTACTTTATGGAAGAAAAACTATATAGCCTGCTCTAAACAATATGTATTTACCAGTGATCTTTCAACATCGAATTGAGCATGGCACATTGTGCAGTTATTGGAAATTGGATAATTTCATTTAGCTGCGGTTGACACACTTTTAAATAATATTTACGACTTTTCCAGCATCCGACTACACATTTTAAAGTCTTCTATGTTGAAGATGACAATTTAATACACAATACTGGATAATAATAAACAATACTGGAGCACAATGCCTGGAAAAAAAAATCCACTGCTGTTAGCTGGCTATCTGGAATTAGCGTCCCACCTGCTTTTACTCTACGATACCACTGGCTGAAATTCGTTGGGGGTCCCTTCCCTTCCCCTGTGTAGCCAAGACACTACTGAGTGGTGGCTTGTACAGTGTTTTTGACTGTTATGAGTACACCATCTGCCCTCAGGTAGCTGTACTTGTCAGCATTATTTGCTCAAAATAGCAAGTATAATAAAAGTACTGTATTCAGTTTAGGTCACAGCAGATATTTCTGGTAAGTGTTCTGCTAGCACATTAGATGCACTTTCAACAGGTAGAACTTGATTTTCCAGTTAAGTTTAGTTGAGAGAGTTATTTTAGTTGTTTGCTAGCAAGGCTATGTTGAATCAAGCTGTTTTTAAAAAATGTGGCAAAAATAACTTTCTTACATTCTAAAGTACAGATGCCTTTGAGCATTCAAGAAACCCTTCTGTCTTCTCTCAAACTGATGTGCTGAGCAGTTTGCTGAATTTAATTAAATTAAAAAAACCATTAGAACATGTATATATTCAAAAATAATCTAATACAGAAATATTGCTTAAGCGCTTCTGAGACATTTGTTACCTAAGGAAACTGTGCTTTTGAAATCTAATCATGAAAGATGATATTAAAAACAATTGACAGTATTTTTTGTAGTTTGATTTCAACAACCTGAGATCCATTTAGACTTTGACAAGCTAGCAAAACCTCCCTGGAGATGAAGCAGCCAGGTATTTGGTGTTGGCAAGATTTTAAGAGTCCTTACCAAATTTAGGCAGTACGACAAAATGACAATCACAAAATAATGAACTTTCTATGGAATAAACTATTTCTGGCAGAGCTGGTGTTTAGCCATCATGCTCTCGAGCTTAATTGCAGTTTACCCACAAACGCACATTATCTCAAAGTATCAGCGTTATTGATGGAAACATTTCGATGATAATCTCCTGGCATTTTTGGGATCATGTGTTAGGGCTGTGTGGTGTGTCACACTGGCCTCATCAGTTTGGTATGCTTGTGTTTGGCTTGTGCATTAGTCAGCCAGTACAGCCAATACAGTGTTATTTCCCGAGTGAGGTTTCCTGTTTAGAAACACGTTTCTAACCAGCCTGTGGGGGATTTATCTTAGTTGGTTGATCTTTTAGGGTTGTGTGCTGAAAAAAGAACATGATAGATGCAATGTAAATTCATCTGTCTGTTTAAATACTTTGCTCTGCAGTTCACTGGACTCGGACACTACACATTAACATAAAATCCGAGTTATCCAAAACACTAGTATTGCTGTTGTCCTTGACCAGCTGTTTAAGTTGGCTCCCTTAAATTGAAAGCTTTGTTCCAATCTGATCCCAATCTAAGTGTGGGAGTAAAATACCCACGTAAGTGTCTAGAACATTTAGGTGAGGAAAAATGCAAAGAATTTGGATATGAATGCGTCGAGGCGGGAGGGCCGCTTTCCCATAGCTCTTTGTCTGTGTTTCTATCTCCGTGGCGTTTGGTTGTTTGGCAGTCAACTGGTCGGCTGTTTTGGCTTTGTGCCGGTTCTTCCCTCACAATGATGACGACATATTTGTGCCGGCAGGTCTGGATGTTCTGCCAGCATTCCAGCATTTATGATTGCTCGCAGATGTGAGTCCAGGAACACACTGTACTGTACCCAAACCCAGAAATTAATGAAACTTGACTGCCTTCCAGGCCACAAATTCCTAAATGTGTATGTGTCTGACTGTGTGTGTATGCATGAGTGAGAAGAGAGACAGGAGACTCGAGGGAGGGAGGGGTGGCGGGGGGGGGAACAGTGCTATTAAAAGCAAGTAGTAGGAAAAGAAGTAGTTCAGGAAAAAAACAAAGTATGGCCCAAAGTGTCAAGCTTTTTTGCATGTACATTTTTTTTCTTTCACCACAGCTGATGTTCTGTCCTGCATGCATGCACACAAACGTGCACACGTGCACGTTATTTTCTTGGGTAGGTTAACATATGATGACAGACAGAGCAAACAGCAGCAGCTCATTCCACAGTACCATAAAATTACCCCTGTGCAACTTAAAACTTCCCCTGCACTTCTTGCAATACTTCCCCTGACCTGTTGATTTACTGTTCCAAACATCACTGGGATTATGCAGCTGGAGAAATTTCAGCTGGGTTATATTACATGAGAGGGCACATGGGGGACAGGCAGGAGGTGACACAGCGCAGGGGTCTACTCGGGATACTATAGCATCAGGCGTTGCTGTCAATATTTGTATTTCCCTGGCAGGGGCAGGGGAGGGGGGGTGTGGGGAAGAGAACTTGTCAGACCGTGGTCATGAGCAAATGTGGCTTCATTAAAAACGTGTTGGTCAGTGCAGCTGCGATCCTTAGCGAGAACTCAGTGTACCTGTGTTCTGGGCTTCTTGGAAAGGCAGTGGTTTAAAGAAATAAAACATAAAAATAACCTGGCTGAACAGTGTAAGAGATGATCCTTTCTGACAGCCTGGCCAGTTGGCAGCTCTGTGTCTGAAACCACCCTTAAAGTAAATCGCTGGTGCCTTAAATGTCATTTTGCTCAGCGTGGCTTTACCTGACACCTGTAGCTGCCTTCTTGGAAGCAGCTGATAGGGTATTAACTGTATCACTTACTTCCATGGATGGCTCACTATCTAATAATATGTTTTGTATCATGATATGTTTCAGCATGTTATTGCCTAGCAGTATAATCAATGCACTGGTATAAACAAGTGGTCTGCAGGTATGTGGAGCATTTTTGCATCACACTTCGCCTCTCTGTACACAAGAAAGATAATCTAAGATGGTGAAGAACCCTCCCTTAGTTATGCTGTAATAGGCCTAGGCTGCTGCGGGGCTTCCCATGATGCACTGAGTGTTTCTTCTTCACTCACCACTCTGCATTTAATCATTAGTTATTATAAATTTATTTTGACCAATCTCCCTCCTTTCACCCCCAACCGTTTGTGGCAGATGGCTGCCCCTCCCTGAGCCTGGTGCTGCTGGAGGTTGGTTCCTGTTAAAAGGGAGTTTTTCCTTCCCACTGTCACTGATTTTGGGGTTCTCTCTCTTTATTATTCTATTATTGTAGGGTATTTACCTTAAAATATGAAGTGCCTTGAGCTGGCTGTTTTTGTGATTTGGCTCTATATAAATAAAATTGAATTGAATTATGAAATTTCATCCTCACATTCATGCTGAGAGAGTTTTTTTAACTGTAGGTAATAAGCTGTGCTGTTTGTTCCATCCAGACCATTTTTACTCTTCACTCTTTGTCATATATTTTTCATTCTACAAAGAAAAAAGTACTTGCAGGAAGAATAGCACCCCCTTCCAATTTTGTGATCCTCGTGAATTTGTAAAGCAGATTTGCTTCTGGAAAAGGCTGTCAGTCTTCTTTTAACTGTCGGTCTCTGTGCCATAGAAGTTTCAATAGTAATTTGTCTTCCTGCATACCATTTGATAATTATATACAGTAATGAAAATGCTGAAAACATGCAGAAATGTAAGAAAATAGCTTTAAGTCAAATGTGATCAGTAGGTGAAATTAAAATGATCGTTTCATATAAGTTGATGCTGTGCAGATTTATTTTGTGTGGCCTTACAATTGCTCACCAGCGAAGAAGCAGTTGCACTTTATTAGCACATAATAAAATTATCAAATCAGTTCATAAAGCTTTGGTATAGGTCACTCCTAAAGCCCGTAGTTCAAAAAAAAAGTTAGACAAAAACTTAAAAGTTGACTTTTCAGCCTTCTCTATTTTCAGACAAGAAGAAAAAAACACGAGGACTTGATCTTATTCCTTTTATTACAGGGATATTGCAGCTTTAAATCCTTTTGGTTGCTAAGTAGCAAGTGCCCCTGTGCTCCCTTAATGGGCCTGATTTGGTATTCCGCTCTGATGCCAAGTCTTATTTTTGTATGCGAGACAAAGTGTTTTGATGGAGAGTGATTGCTGAAATGTCTGTGTGTCTACCAAAGGCTGTTTTTTTTTTTTTTTTGGTTTTTGTTTTTTTTGGTGGAGAGTGAGAGTTTTATGGCCTCTCACAGTACAGTACACTGTGTGCCTTCTGCTCAAAACAAGAACACAGTCGATTGAATTTTGGATTCGCTTCATCATCCCTCCCTCCTCCCAGCAGCTTTGTTGTCAGCAAGCAGCGTGTGTGTGTGTGTGTGTGTGTGTGTGTGTGTGTCCAAGGGAGAGATGTGAGTGCTTGGTGTGTGTGTGTGTGTGTGTGTGTGTGTGTGTGTGTGTGTGTGTGTGTGTGTGTGTGTGTGTGTGTGTGTGGTAAAAGTCAATTATTGCAAAAGGCTGCCAATTAATTTGCTCTCCTGGAAATTCAAATGATACTGTAGAATGCACACAAACACACATGCAAATCAAGCGCACACACACATTCACGCAGACACAAACATGTGGTAAGCTACACACATGCACACACACACACAATGCTCACCATTAACTCAAAAGGAAGGAGAAGATACAGAGGCTGCAGACATTTGTTTCCTCCAGAGTGTGATGTTAAATTAGGTCGTGTGTGTGTGTGTGTGTATGTGTGTGTGTGTTTGGTGAGCTCTTACTGGCTGAATAGTGAGCATTGCTCAAGGGGGCTAAAGCAGGATCAGGTGGAATTTCTCAGTCTAGTTTCCAGGTATTCTGAGAGTGTCTTTTTTTAGGCAAAGGGTCCTTCAGTCTGTCTCGGGGCATTTAGATGACAGAGGGCCAGAGCTGATTGAGTCCTCAGTGGTCCTTATCTGGACACAATAAGTCTCCACTTTAAGCTTCTCTCCTAACATTATCATCATTGTGACTGTCATCATCATCATCATAAAATGCAGCGATACATACTCTTAGATTCCCCAGTAGTTCAAAATGTAGTGCAGTGGAAATAAAAAAGAAAAGTAATACAACTTCTCTTTCAAAAAAAAAAAAAAGAATTTGATTTTGTGATTTTGAACTTGGTGCTATAATGCTGCATATCTCCCAATAAACAGTGGATAACAAGACTTGCATATCCAGTAGTATCTTGTCTGGTCCCATTAAAACAAAAGGATGAGCAAGTGAAACCAATATTTACAAAGAAAAGCTTCAGTTACATAAAAAACTTAAAAGTGTGGATTTGAGAGTGTGTGTATATGTGGTGCTGGCAAGGTCCAGTTGTGCAGTCCTGTATAGCAATTAGTGGTATTTGCCACATTTGGAGGAGGTTCTGCTATGTGTATCTGGCCTGCACATGTTGACACAAACCCAGTTAAATTTTTATTTTTGTTTTTTTATCTTTGTCTTTGATATATAATCATTCTTGGCAAAATTATTCACAAGGATCGTTAAGTTTCTTACATCTTGCATGTTGTATCACAGTGGGCCTACATGTATGTATAGACATATGAGCTGTGTGTGTGTGCGCGTGTGTGTGTGTGTGTGTGTGTGTGTGTGTGTGTCTGAGAGAGAGAGAAGGGGGGGGGGGGGATTAAAGGATTCCCAAATGCATTACAAACACCCCTCTCCCACAAGAAAAGAGGAAAAAAAGCAGAGGCAGTGATGAGAGGTTGGTTGTACGAGGGGGGGGGGGGGATAAGGTTGTGAGAGCAGGAGGCTAAATTTAAATCGTAATTGGCCGACTTCCACAAGCTTGTGGGCATTTTAATGAGTCATAATAACTTCATTTAAAACCAGCTGAGCAGAAAATAGATTGGAGAGGAGCCTGTGGCTAGTATGGATTTGTGTTGCTTTGTGTGAGTGTGTGCGCAGGCATGGTTGTATTGAGCTTGACTGTAAAACCTACAAACATGCACATACACACGCTTGCGCGCGCGCGCGCACACACACACACACACACACACATGTCACAGTGTAGAAAGTAACCAGTGCGACATTTACACAGGACAGCTCTCGGGACATCACCAGGCTCCCTTTCACGCGGCGTTTGTTTGTGTGTTGATAGACTGTAATGACACAATCGATACATTTGTAATGTGGTGACCATGACGTTGTTTGTCACACACTAACCCTACAGTTACAACTAATTCTCTGCACCCAATAGTCAAATGATATTGAGCGTGAAGATGGAAACGCATCTGCAGAAGATTTCAGTCCATGAATAGAAATGCTCTGACGATGCACATGTATGACTTTTTTGTTGTATGTGGTAGGATATGTTGTACTATATACCTAATATATCCCTTTATAAAGTGTACCAATAACAATAAATCCTTCATAACAGACTCAAAGTTTCCAATGATGCATTTAAAAAAAAAAGTCTTGTAAAGTTGTCTGTTGTGACATCATTATTTCCTTTAATTACCCTCAAATCCACTGTTAGATTGACAGAGCTGTTAAAGCCTAACAGTTTAACTATATTTATGAAATCTGCAGTAACTTTTCTTTTCGTTAAAGAAAATTTCTAATTAGTAGTAAAACAGACCTATGCTTTAATAGTGCATTTTATTCATATCATTGACTTTTGGTCGTGTGCGCTAAAATCAAAGCATGAAATGTGCTTTATGTCTAAGGGTGGTATGTCATGTAAACTGCCTGTGGTGAGTGCTGCTGAAACGCTGTAGCTGTCAGCCAGCTGAGCGCTTGCTGTCGTATCAAATCAGAGCTTGTTCTGACAACCCTCTCTGTGTATTGTTACCATCATCTTCTCACAAGCTGGATATGGAGTCACACCTGGAAGTGAAGTGGGAGTTATCCATGAGACAGACACCGTGTGACCAATTCCTGCCAGGAAATTAAAAAAAAAAAAAAAGTAAAGCTGTTGTTCTGGTTTCAAAAATGCCTCAGATTGCTTCAGCATTATGGCCAACAGTAAAACATTGTTCCTGTAATGATATAACAGTGTGTCATGCATTCACGCTGGCTATTAGATTTTCACCAGCGCTTGTCACACTTTCTCTAATGAGCCCCTGGTATGCACTGACATCGGCAGAAATGGACGTTAGCCAATCAAATTTGACAGCTCCTTCATTGTGTCATGACAGTGTGTGTAATTAGGCAGGTTTTACATCAGCGTAGA
The DNA here is from genome assembly GCF_007364275.1 of Archocentrus centrarchus. Lineage (NCBI taxonomy): Eukaryota > Metazoa > Chordata > Actinopteri > Cichliformes > Cichlidae > Archocentrus > Archocentrus centrarchus. The sequence continues at coordinate 12,297,371 of NC_044359.1, forward strand.
CAGTCACACACTCTCTGTTAACATGTCCTGCCCAGTTGTTCTTCTCTTAGATTATCATCACGCTCATGCCTCGTATCGAGGCGGGTTTTAAGGATCCTGGTTTTTTTTTTCCCGTGGCCAGACAAGTGCATTTTCCTGTGTGTCTTGACCTCACCATGTGACAGTCTCATGAATTATGCAAGTGTCATTGTCTTTGCCCACTTCACACAGCATCCAGAGTGCACGCCTTTAAATTTTGCTGTTTTATTTTGTCTGCTTTTATATTATTAAATGGAATCCACCAGCCCCATTTTAGCTTTTGACAGTTGGCTCCAAATTTTGCTTTGTCTTATAAAAAAAAAAAAGTGTTTGCAAATTTAGATGAAATGTTCTGAAGACTTTTTTTTTTTCTTTTGGCAAGGCATCAAAATTCTGTTACAGCCCCAACTGAGAAAGCCGAGTGAGGCGTTTGTTTGTGACACAAACGGTAATAAAAGTAAATATTCTCTCAGGCACGACCTTTTATTGCATTATGTAAGTTGGCCAATAGCTCTGGGAAACTTTTTAGATCAATTTCGCAGCACAGATTAGAAAGCTATGAATCCCATTTATGGAAGAGCTCCCTCATGAAATGCTCTTTGAAACTTTTATATTTTCGGATGAAGAGAGAATGAACCCGGCTAAGCAAAGATCTGCCGACGGCACTTTCATGTGGGGGGAAGAAAGAAAGCACGAGAAAGTGAAAGGAGACGGAGCGAGCGAGGCAGAGGGAAAAGATAAAAGCACTCCCAAAGCCATCTGGAAGTAGCCAGGACACACAAGGATTGCTTTTATGCTACTAATTCCACTGGGAGGTGCGACATAAAAGCAAAGCATGGATATTGTGTTATAACTGTTGAAAACAAGCGAGTGGTCACAGAATACTAATATGGCTGGTCAGAAGGAAAAGCACTTCAATCCGGGAGTAAACAGGCTTTTTGGATGGGCCCCCCCAGAGGATTTTTGGGGGCTTAGATGGTACAGAGTATATTGATTTGGAACTATTAGTCCACTGTCTTATAGACAGATCCTGAAACAATCTGCACACAGGCTGCACCAAATGCCTATCTCTATATTTGTTGTGCCTAATTGGAGAAGGAATTTGGGTTTAAATATATGAAACTTAAGGTTTTCAACATATCAAATGGAAACTATACCAGTCAATCACGAACTCACAACATTGTTACCATTACTGTTAGACTATAATCACTTTTAGCTCAAATAGACTAGTGAAGTGTCTGCTGCCTCAACTGCCTGACACCAAATCAAGCACAACTGTAAGGATAATGAACTCTTGGAGAACTAAAGGCTACCGTGATCTGTGTAAGCGTACTGCAGACAACAAATACAAAAGAACAGAAACATTATCATCCCGACAGCACTGTTTGTCCAATTATGCCTCTGGCAGTCTGTGTGATATGACATTACACTCGTGCTTCTGATTACCTTGTAATGTCTGCATCCATTGGCCTTAAATGTATTTGCTGTACTCGCTGGTTTTAAAAGGAATTGCGTGAAAAGGTTTCCAGGCAGCAGTACCAACACCATCACTACCAACCTGTTTGCAGTTATTTTACGCAGAAAAGCATATTGCCGAACAATGAAGCCACACATCAGGAAATATTAGGGGGGGGAGATGGCATAAATCATTTAAACGACTCTTAGGTTAGATTCAGGCACCAAAGCTACTTGGTTAGTTTTATATAACAATTAATTGATGTTAGCTCCTGCGACAGGGACACCACCTCTCGTGGTCTCTGTTGTAGACAGTGTAAGACTTGTCTACAGGGCTACCCTACAAATTGAAAAATTACCCTAAATGAGTACCCGCTGACTAAAATGTGCTGAGGTATCTGCACGAGTCTCCGCATGCGCTCATCTGGAAATGAGAGCGCGCTCTCACAGTGATAATTCCTATGAAACTTAAGCTACAAATACGCATTAAATAAATAAAGAAATATCTGTGGATTAAACTGAAAGACAAAAGCGTACAAAGACATAATGAGCGCACCCAGCATGAGAGCAGCACATATCACCAACACAGATGTTTCTGTCAAACTGTCACCTACTTTCAGACTTGAACAAATGTTAAAAAAAAAAAAAAAAGAAAAAGCTACTGTATGTAAACTGGGGATGTTTCCATCCATTTGGTTGAAGTGAATAAATCAGCTCCTGAAAGATCAAAAAGCACATCCGGATGAAAAGAAAAAAAAACTGCTCTGCTTTGTCACTTTTGCAGCACACTTAAACACAGGTCGTTAAAATTTTATTTTTTTTAATGTTAGATGCTTTTGAAGGTGACAGAATCTTAACTGCATGTTAAATAACTGCGCGGGAGCAAAACTGTGCGGAAAGCTTTGGTTTCATTAATTAAGAAATTTAAAACTGATAATTGAAATGTCACAAAACAAATCATACTGACTTTGCGTGGTTGCAGAAAAAAAATGTATTAATACAAAAATCCAGTTTTTAATTATTAGATCAGATGTGCGCTTGGCTTTTATATTTAGCATAATTCGCCAGTTTCACAACCACAGTCTGAAGTCAAAAAGAGGCATTTTGTTCTCTTTAGATTCAGATGACTCATCCCAGCGCACAAACTTGATGCATGCTATAGACAAATGAAATTAAGTGCATGCCCAGAAAAGAATTTATTTCCTAGCGCTACAAGGTATTAGCAGGAAAAGAGGGGGAAAGCCCTGCTCCAAGAGCCGCTGGAGAGGACAGATGAACCCTTTGAACCATACAGTCACCATTTGGCCTATTTCTGCCTCAGCTGATTGTATCCCCCACCACCACCACCGCCTCCAACTACACACACACTTCCCTACTTTTGGCTGCCTGCCAAGAGCTGTCATTGCTTCTACAGTATCAGTTCTGCTGTATCTATATATCCAGAGCTGCCTGTGCGCAGAAAGTTGCGGGTCTGCAGCAGGAGAAGGGCTGGAAACTCCAAAACTTCCTAAAATCCATTTGATTACCTTAAGCTACATTAAATTTACAATGAAACAATTCATCCTTATAGTCAGACACTAATTTAATGATTAACAGAATGTAGGTCTGTTTCTACTTCTTTTTTTTAATCTATGAAAAAATATATACATAATTAAACTTGCTTGTCTTTTAGCTTTATTGTCTCACAAAATGAAAGCAGCTGAGGAAGGTGGCAAGAAAACTAATCTGAGGCTTGCGTAAATGATACCTAATTGAATCTCAATGTCATCTGTGTTGTGAGTCTGGACAGGCTCTTTAAGATGGGGATTTTCTTAATCATTTCTTGACTTCACTCATCAAATAATATCCTCATTCTGACACCCATTCAGGGAAAACAGATGACCTAATGGAAAAGCGCTACTAACCTCTGTATGGTGTCATTTGGCAGATAATGCAGGGTTGATGACTACAAGTTCTGTGGTATTTTGAGGTAAGTTTATTCGCTTAAATAGCTCTTGTTGTGAGATTTCCCTAATTGATCCAATTTGTCCGTTTGAAGTCCTTGCTTATTAAGTTTTATGTGGAAGATTTAACAGGGTGGAAGAGAGGATTTTGGAATCAAACAAAATAAACAAGTATGTAAATCAATGCACCTGAGTGCAGTAAAAAAAAAAAAAACGGCATGCTTCAAGTATTTCCTGTTGTTTAGCCATTCCTCTCATCTACATGTCTTTCTCCAGTTGTTCCTTTGGCTCAGCTTGGCTTCTCAGTAATAACACATGTAGCAATTGACTAGTTTTCACACTGTGATATGGCAGCAGGCAGAAGACTAGAAACACATTAGTTAACTTTTCCAAATGCATTTTATTTTCTTTTTTGCACTGACACTTCCTGTCAGATTTCAGTTTAGAAATCAGAGTTTCCCTTCTTTGTTACAATTTTACTTCCCGGTGAACACTGTATTCCCTGATTCCCACTCAAGCCTCACGACTCCAGCCTTAATAAACTCAGTGTTGCCTTTGACAATGTGTGACTTGAAAGCAGGAAATAATGGGCGCTAAGTGCCAAATCTTTACAGGTTATTGACTGAGGGAAAGGGAGGGAGAGCGTGTGCATTGGGACAGCCACCAACTTCTGCCACAATTTCTCATCTCATTTATCATCTTGATTCATCATGTGAAAGAGCAACACAGGAGCAGAGAAAACATCTGAACAGGATAACAGTGATGGGTTCTGCAGTATGCATGTATATGTATCCCCCTGTTTATATATGTGAACATAAAGGAAGCCGAATGTATTGGCTCTGTTTCTCCCATTACACTGGTCAAATTCCAGGAGTGCCCTGGCTCTTCTTTGTTTTTCACTCTTTGCCTGTTACTGAAGAAGAAGGAACTAAAAAAGCAGGGCAGCCAGCGTCGATTCTGTGTCTAAATATTTTTGGCAATTATTTTAAACCTCAGTCTACCAATCGTAGCCCACGGGCAGCAACCTACAGCCGAAATGAGTTTTCCTGCCTCAGTCCTGCAGCCATCTTATCCCGTCCTCTCTTGAACTATAAATGCATTTACAGCACTGTAAAGAGGATGTCAATTGCTAGATTCCCAGCAGCTGGCTGAGCAACAGTGTGTGTGGTGGTCGCCGGGGTAAGGGTTCAGCTGCTGGTCAGAGTCGCAGGTTTGTTGCTCTGTTCTTTTTTTTTCCCCAGCACACAGAGAATTAAGCTAATATAGTATGTAAATTGGCTAACTGGTAGTAGCATGCCCTTAGCCCGATGATATTAGTATGTCAGCTTGTCCAACATTTTCTTCCACAGCGAGATGCCTCAGAAACTGCAGGTCCAGCAAACTGAGACAGTTCTCATCTCTAATTTCTCTAAAGTCAAGGTGGAAGTAGCTTGAGAGAGGGAGCTTGGGCATAATCCTCTGAGCGGGACTGCAGTCTTTTCCTAGCCTGAACCATAAAGGTGGTCGATCAAAAAAATGTATAAATTAGTGGTCTTCAAACCAAACAGACGAAGGGATTGTGCTGGAAATTTAAGAGAAAAAAAAAATCTCTGTTTTGTAGTGCAGTTTAATTGGTCTGCTGAGGCTCATGATAAAGTCTTACTGACCGGAAGGATTTCATCTCGAGGCGACTTCAGCACAAACAATTTTTGATCGATTATAGACAAAGCTTAACTATTTCAAATTTTTTTTGACTGCACACTATTACAGTGAACATTGCTTTCTTACGTTGGCATTAACGTGGCTGCAGTCTTGTAATTTATATACACAACATGCCAGAATTTGCAGTTATCAATCTTTCTTTGCATTTCCTGAAAGGAGTTTACTGCTTACACTGTGGCCAAACTGGAATGATCCAGGCTCCGGGGTGGGTGTTTGACAGGTGCTGCCAGCTTCTGTTTAATGTTGGACTGATTTGGAAAACTACTCATGAGTGAAGGAGCTAGTTGGAAGTTTTTAGGCAGTGGAAATTTAGCAGTCCCCAGCTGTGGATGTAGATGAAATAACAAGAGTTAGAATTGAGAGATTATTATTATTATTATTATTATTGTAAATCTTCTAGTTGCTCTTCTGTGAATCATTTTGAGTTATACATTAACTTTAGGCAACATTGCACTTACAAATTGCTATAGGTTGACCTTGAACTGAATGCCATGTTGATTATTTTTAGAGGTCTGACCTCACATTCATTATTAATAGTTATTAGGTTACTGATAAGAGTGCTAATTGATGGTTAATAATCAGTAGTAAAATCTCCTTTTAAATTGTCTTTAATAAAAACTATAATATCCAGCACTGATATAGTTTATTGTCTATCACTGTGTGTAAGCTATTTGGACATAATATCTTCATTTTATTTTATTTTTTTCAACTTAATATTGACTACGTGCCAACTGAAATTGCTCATATCTACGTTGATGCAAACACAATTATCCAAGCTGGATCTTTCTGAGCACTTTAAAGCAAAAGCTGTGGATTTAAACCTCTCTTAATAATTGGGTTGATAAACACAATTAGTGTGTGTGCAACATCTTTATTTAGATCATCTTAATTTACTCTTAATACATATATGTACATACATATATGTACGTATTATCATGTTTTTTTTATCAACATACATTCTTAGGCTGCAGAACTAGAGAGGATTGTTTATATAAGCATGTATTTATTGATCATTTTATTTCTTTGATGGAAGAATATTGCTCAGAAAAATATCTGTAAATGAGCCATAAAGGATCATTTTCATTCGTTCTTCCTGTCGGGATCTTCTTTTCATACATTGGTGTAGTTTATTTAGATGTGTATAACGGATGTTTCGTTCCAGGAATATTGTAGAGCATGCCCTGGTGTATTTAGGCTGTTTTGGTTGTTTGTCTAATATTATCATGTAATTCCAGACTGACCTGATCGCCGCCATCAAGCTCTTCTGATCTTTTGTTGTAGGACTTGTTCTTCCTCTTATTGCTCACTGGTATCACAATCATGTCGACCAGTCTGATGTTTCTCTGCTGTTCTTGCTTAAAGGATAAGAATCTGAACATCTGAAGTGCCCAAAATCTCTGCTCAGTTCACTACAACCACACCTGCCGCTGCCCAAACAGGATTAATACAGGATTGTGAGAAAATGTCTACTTTGGCATTTTTGAGCAGCCTAACCTACTTCCTGCCACTTCACACCAAGAGAGCCTCCAGTGGTTCCTCTGTGCATCCAGCTCTCGCTTCCTGCCCCGCACTTTTTCACCTTCTTCTTGTGCTCCCACACAAATAGATCTCATCCACCCTAGACCCTGAAAATAGCCTAATTTCTAAGGCTTTCAGTAAACATGGATACATGTCAGAGCCTCATTGTCTTCTCTCCTTTTAAAAACGTACAGGGGTTGAAAGCAAATTGAAAACCCATGGCGGCGCTCACCTCTCTGATCATCCTGGATCTTGTTTTCTGTATTTTTCTCATAACTTTTTACTTTTACTCATTCTATTTGAACGCAAATATAATGATACTTTCCAAGCAGCCTTGTGACCTTAGGTTTAACACATTTGAGGGGAGTAATTGATTATACTGTGTCACTGCTCACTTCCACACACCGAACTGTAAATGGTGGGAACAATAACACATAAGAGGCAATACTATTGGTATTTCCATTACAAGTGCTTATTGCTCTCAATGGGTTATAGCACTATACTAAGTGGTTAAAGTTCATTTCAGAGCTTGTCCTTTTTTACTTTGAAGTTGCATCACTACTTCAACTTTTACCAGAGTATTTTATAATGCAAATATCTGTACTTAAGAGAACAGCATGTGTACTTTAGCTGTCTCTGGATATTTGCCAAGATACACCAAGCAGGAATCAAAGGAATATAATGGGCTTTCAAATGTGAATAAGGTAACACAATTAAAATTAGGATTTTGCAGAACAAAAACATAATAAAACATTTATTTAATTATGTCACCAGCTGCACATTCACCAAAAATCTGATTGTTCTAACTGGAAAAAAGGGAAGTGATAGTGGTATAGAAAACTTATATTATACTTTTCCTCTCCTTTTTGTTTTAGTGCACATTTTTCTGTTGTTAAGGCAGTTTGAAAATAAGGGGAACTGGAGAGAAAGAGGTACAAGGAAGGAAGCAAGTACAGGAAAGGAGGGAAAAGGAAGGATGGCTTAGTGGACTAACATGCCCACAATCTCCTAAGAAGCAAAAGCTCTGGAAAAGACTTGGTCATTCAGAGAAAGTAACACAAAGGCGGAGGAGAAATAAACATTACATGAAAGCAGGGAACAGTTGGGGCAGGAAACTGTCAGTGACCTACTGGACAAGCAAATTGGTTTGCAGGCAGAATGGATTAAGAGGTTGAGCTTGGCAAAAAAAAAACAAGGGTGACTGATGTTGCAATGTGAGCTCATCCATTTTTTTGGGGGGGGGGGGGGGGCTGAATTTAGAGGTTTTGTGTGGAAGTGTATTGTGTATTTTCCCTGTGTGTGTGTGTGTGTGTGTGTGTGTGTGCATGTGAATGCTCTGCAAGTCAATATTTGTCTGCTTTGCCACGTCCCTAGACATCCCATTCGGCGCAACAGACCGTAAAGCTGTCAAATGCGACCTGAATATTCTCTGTCTTCATCTGCTTCCTTTTTCTCTCCCCCTCTCTTCCTCGTGCTCTCTCGCTTCCCTTTGATTTCTTTTTTCCTTTCCGTCGATAACAATATCATCGAGAGCAAACATGTTCCTGCGCTTTTGATGGCTTGTCTACCCCTCCACCTACCATAGAATATCTCGTCTTATCTATATTGCCATGTTTGCTCACACCATAAAGTCATTTCTGCCCGTCTAAGTCTGTTTGATACTTGTGAGAACCAGTGCATGTTTTATGGTTACTGCAATATCATCCACTAGGACATTAAGTTTTTCCATGTACAGCTACTTTGTTTTTGTTAGGTACACTTTGTTACGTCCTATAATTACACCATATCAGCTCCTTTTACTACTGTAGCTATTTATCTCCTCTTGTCCTGTTACAGATTCCGCACCTCTTTTTTGTCCCATTAGCCAAAAGGAGGGCTTCAAGACTAGAGTGTAATTTAGGCTATGTAGCCCATGAGTTTGCAAGTTTATCTGCCTGATGACATTTCTGTCCTAACTTTATTACTTTCCCACTCAGCTCTAACTGGGTTAGCGTTACATCATGGGAGTTGTTCACAATTTTGTCACTCGTTAGTTGCTTTTTCCCTGTTCTGACCTAGAACTTTCACACAGTACTGCATCCATCCATCAATTAAAATTCTTCTGCTCATCTGTAGTCGGCAGGCTAAGCAGGGTATTCCTGACATCATGTTCCCCAGCAATATTTCCCAGTTTCTCCTGGGAGTGCTGAGGCGCTCCCAGGCCAGATGAGCTACATAATCTCTCTAGCGAGTTCTTGAGCTACCAGCTGGAAGTATCTGAAAAACCTTCAAGGGGAAGCACTCAGGATGCAGTCTCTACCTGTGCTACCTTCGCCATGTCACTAAGACTGAGCTCAGGTACCCAATGGGGGAAGCTCGTTTCAGCTGCATGTGTCCACAACCTCATTCATTCTGTCACTACCTCGAGCTCGTGAACATAGGTGAAACAAGCATCGACTGGTAAATCAAAAGTTTTGCCTTTCCACTCCTCTCTTTCTCCACCACAGTAGCACTGTACAGCACCTGCATGACTGCTGAGCAATCCGCTGTGTTTCAGCAAAGAATCATGAAGGTGGAGAACTTCCTGTAGAGAACGTTGAGGTTCTGACTCTCATCCCCGTTGCTTGACACTTGGCTGCAAACAGCCCGGTTGTGTGCTGTAGATCATGTTTGATGTTGCAAACAGAACCACATCATCTGCAAAAATCACGGTTTCAATTCTAACAGTACTGTAAATTATGACAAATTATGTAAATTACCCTCTATTATCGTAAAAAATGTAAACCTCTTTTAGTTGTATTTGTGTTGTGTGACCTCTGTGATATTGTGCTTGTAGTTGTGTTAAGTCATCCTGTGTATGCGTGCGTGTGTGTGCGCACGCCTGTGTGTGTGTTTTATTATTGTGAGAGGCAGCCTGCTGCGAGTCCAGACTTTTCCAAGCCTTGATAAAAACGTGCTGGGGGCATGGCGATATACACCTACTCCACTACAGGGTACAGGCAGTACTGTGGCCTGTCCTTTCCAATTGGCAGCCTCTGTGCTGCCGTACTGCTGATAAGAGGTTGGTGTAAATAAAACTGTACAGCAGAGCTCGTTATAACGCTCAAGGTAGAGGGTACAAGTGGGGGGGTGTCTGTACTCATTGTTCTGACAGCATACTGCGTCTGTGTGTCTTCCCATGAATGCGTGTGTACTTGTTGTGCTATTTGTGTGTGCAAACCAGATTGAGTTTTAGATGCTGTGAATGAGTCTCTCTTTTCTCTCTTTTTTTTGTCACTGTGTCATTTTAGCCAGTGTTTTAATTCATTTTTCAAAATTAGCATTGTAAACCTAAAAATAGACCGTAGAAATATGTATTTTTTAATAGCTGTGGTAATAGAGGTGAGTCCTCAGAAGTGTAGTGAAATGTGTTTGTTTTTGTGTGTTCGTGTGTGTGTGTGTGTGTGTGTGTGTGTGCGTGCGTGTGTGTGTGTGTGTGTGCGTGCGTGCGTGTGTGTGTGTGCACGCACGCACATGCTCAGGGGAGGGGGCTGTCTGTGTGTGTTTATGGATTTTTGCTGTTTTTTGGTACTGAGAGTACTTTCTTATGTAAGCCATTTATGTAGGCTCAGTGAACAGCCAGGCTATGTTTTTGTTGGTGACTGTGCTTGTCTGCCTCCCTCCCTCCCTCTGGCGCACACACACACACACACACACACACACACACACACACACACACACACACACACACACACACACAGCCTTCCTAATCTGACTCTCTGCCTCTCTCGCCTGCCCTGTTTACACTGCTAAAAAAACCACAGAGTGTGATATTGGCCGGCCATCGACATATACACTGTAATTAGCCTTTTTAATTTCCCATGTAGCCTCCCTGACTCTTGAGAAGAGATCCTTCAGCCACTTCCAGCAGAAATATGTGCGCATACAAGAAAAGTATGTCAAGCAAACAAATGCTGCACAAGGATTAATGGGTGAAAAACTATGTGTAAGATTATGTCATGTCAAGTTAATTTTCCTATGGCCATTTCTGTGTAAACAAAAAAAAAAAAAAATAAGAATTTCTGGGCTTGGTAACGTCTCAGTGGTCTTTTAATTTTTGACTTCAGTTATGTCAAACATTATTAAGAGGTAATGTGTGATGAAGGAAATTTTACTCAGGACTCGGGCAATACCTGCTTAACAGAGCATAAAAAATATATTTCCAGATTCAGCTTCTGTCAGTCAGAATCCAGCAGATAATTTGCTTTTAATTTACTTTTCCCAAACTGTCATCACAAATTTAAACTTTGCAATACAATCACTTTTTTTTTTTTTTTTTCAGAAAATGTGAGCATATTCCTAGGTCATTTTCTGTAAGCTTTAATAGATTTAATAGATAGAAATAACTTGAATTAAGAAGAAGTTTAATGAAGTCTGACAACAAGCCATTGGCTAAGAATAACTGTTGCCCTTTATCATGGTTTTGCTGACTTTAAACTTCACAGAAATCTGGTGTAATGTCAGGGAACTCCAAAATAGTTACATCTCTAGCAAACATGGAGCCTAAATTATTCTTGCCGTTGTCACCCTTGCACACAGCAGTGCATGCCAAAAGTGAAATGATGACTGCTGGCACACAGTTCACTTTGGTAGTGCTTCAGCTGGTTGCCCATCACCTAATTTTTGTAACATGGCACGCACAGTGTGGTTGGCACATACGCAGTTTGGACGAGCTGGAATCTGTGAGCAGATCGCTCTCTACAGGCTTCTCTGCAATCCATAAATGTGGGAGTATAGGGATTCCCAGTTGGCTCAAAATTCATAAAGGAAGGCTGCTGCAGTGGTCATAAAGGATGCAACCTTCTTCACTTGGTGCATGACTGACCTGCTGTACAGTACCCCTTCTATTGTTTTCCAGGGGGTGTTGGAGTGTCTTTTGTCTGCCCAGTGACACCTCTAATGTGTGTACAATAACTGCAGATTACACTGTTTTTGTAGGGCAAGTTTGCAAGAGGATAATATTGGCACTATTAATGCAACTACTAATACTATGTTTTGTCTGTATTTGCTGCAGATAAGTCAAAAAAGAAGTGGCAAATTATTCATACCAGAACACTTTATCGTGGCTTTTTTTGGTCTGTTTCTACATGAAATGGATCTTACAAAACTTTCTGTGTACAGTTCAGCTCTATTCTTAAACCGCTGTGTGTGTGTGTGTGTGTGTGTGTGTGTGTGTGTGTGTGTGTGTGTGTGTGTGTGTGTGTGTGTGTGTGTGTGTGTGTGTGTGTGTGTGTCTCAGTGGTCATGTGAGGCCATTTGACAAAGTTTCTTCATGACTATGTTGCAGGAAGCAGATGGATTTTGCATGACTTTGCTGATTCTTAAACAATTGCTTGTTTAATTCCGTTTCTGTATTTAGGTAAGAAAGAAAGGTAAACTGTTGCATGTGTTGCAATGGGCAGATTGATGGCTTCACCACATTACGAAATGGCCAGTGGTTGTTACAGAGGAAAATATTTGTTTCTTTATCTCCCATACAAGATGAAATGTTAACATTGGGATCAACATAGTGGCCTACTTTTTGTTTTGTTTTTTTCCTTGCTGTGAGCACAGACAGGCTCTGTAACACTTATGTTTAATTCTGTGATTGTCTTTGATAAAAGATTCTGTTTAGACTGTGATTCCCAACGGGTGGGGGCGGTGGGAGTGGGGGCATCTGTTGCAATCTTAGCATATATGCTCTACCTGTGAAAGTGGGTTTGGACAACAAGTGTCAAGTTTGTGATTTATATATACATATATATAATATTTTTTTTTTTAGAAAGCTTCTGCTGCAGGAAAACAGAACTATCAGCCCAAACAAACAAGGCCTTTCTATGTCTCTAACAAATTCTTTTGAATGAGAAGGGCTTCTGAATGGTGGCATTATGAGATCACATTGCTGAACTCGATGATGTGAGCATGGTGATGTACACTGTGTGTGTGCGCTGTTGCACCCGAATACGTTAATCACACCCATAAATACACAAATGGGCAGTAAGGTTACTTTCTTCCTCTTAGCATCATAACAGAACAGTGTTTTTTATATTAGACTCGAATTTCATGCTCACATGGAATGAGTGTAATAGCAAATAAGACATTACACCATCACCACATTATTTAGGGAAATTGGAGAATGAGCACTTAGTGTGTCAGGGGAAATTACAGGCAAGGGAATGCACCATCACTTTCTCTGGAGGCTGTGGGCATATCCCCAGTCTTCATCACATCTACATGTAAAAAATGCTGTCACTGCTGGGGGAAGCCCATAGCTGTTAAGTTTACTGTAAGTAAAACACCCTGTAATACCTAAAGTCAACCACGCGCAACGTAATCACAATTTTAATGTGTAGAACACAAACAACAGAGTAACACGGAGGCTTAAACGGTGAAGAGGACTGTTTCTGCAAGATGGGGGCCCCACATCTTATTATGGGAACATAAAGCTGACACAGGATGCTTATTCTGTGTGTGTGTGTGTGTGTGTGTGTGTGTGTGTGTGTGTGTGTGTGTGTGTGTGTGTGTGTGTGTGTGTGTGTGTGTGTGTGTGTGTTACTAATGGTTCTTCACCTAAAAAAGGATTGTTGATGCACAATAATAGCTTTGCAGATTAACTATGAAAAACTGTTTTATACTAGACTTTATTTGCATTGGCTTGACCTTCATGTTGGACCCAGTATGTGTGTATGTATGTACAGTATATAGAGAAAGCTTACTTGCTGGGTGAGGACCTCTCTTGTGCTTGTTCTCTTTTACAGTATTTTATGAAATAACTGAGCCAAACTGCTGTGCAACAACAGTTGTGTAATATTTTATAAAGCAGAACTGAAAAAGGAAGTGGCTTCAGTGGCATGTGGCACCTGATCACCCTTCTATCCCTATCTCCCAACACCCGTGCACACACAAACACACACACACTAACTCAACATTGGTTGTGCAACTTTTATTATGTCAGCTAAGGGCTGAATCTGTGGCACAGGAGTGACACAGGAGTCCCTGCTAACAGTGCAGATGAGGCACATCTATCATTTTGCCTTTCTGATTTTTGGATGGTTACATTTTATTTACATCACATTATTTTTTGAGTGTTCATTCATTAAGATATTTCCTGCTGAGCTGCACTGGGATGTCATCATTTTTGTTATGTTTTGTGAAAATATCACTCAGTTAAAGATCAGGATCATTTCAGTGTTAAAATAATCTTCCTTTAGACTCTACATTGAGAATTTGAAAGGGCCCCCCGGTAAGACAGTAGTTTATTATTTCAGAACCCAAATCACAAGGGTAACAGAGTGTGTCCCCTCTGTCCCTACACCCCTCTGCCTCTAACTAACAAGTTCACCCTCTTGTGATCAAAGGGGCCTCAAGATTTATCACTTTAATTTGGCACCAAAAATGGCTAATGGAGGCTGTTACCAAGTGGAGGGCCCCCCGTTAGCACTCAGCTGGCTAACTAGAGTGACGGGCATCTGGCTGGGTGGCTGCCTGGCGGTGTGTACCCTGGATTCTTGTTCTTCCACTTTTCCTCCCCCCTTTTGCCCTACATTGACCTCACACAACTCCATTCTCCTTGAAGCAAGGCACCATGCAGGCATTTCCTGACAATTTATGTCCTTGTGCCACAAGCAGGGGCATGCCCTGCACTAAAATCCTATCCCTGGCCCATTTAGCACACGCCTCTTGGCCTCCCAGAAGAGTGGTTATAGTGCACCACTGTCTCTGAGGCAGAATCATTACTTACTGGTTACTATGCAAGTGTTGAACTGACTACCTTGTCGTTATTGCTGTTGTTTATTGCAGACATGAATGAATGTAAAAGTTCAGATTTCCTACAGATCGTGTATTTTACAGTAGGCCCACAGGAACATGCAACAGCACAGTTAACAGCACATATGCTCACATCTGGAAGCTGCAGCACACAATCACAGTTTGATCTGATGGCATCTGAAGAGCCCATCTAGGCCATTCAAGGGCACCTGGTAATAAATTTAGAGAGGCTGTAAACTGAAACTGTATTTCTTATATCTTACTTATTAAATGATTGCTTGTTTTTTATTAGCAAATTTCAGTTTATTGCAAATTGATTTTCATAGATCAGGGAAATTAGATTGGCCCAGTACCTATCTGGAAGAAGACCTTCCATGTTATGTGAAATGGTGATCTGTACAGTAATGTATGCACATGTGCATATGCATGTGCTGGACAGGCTGTAAACACAATGCAGCTTCTATATCATATGTAAAGACATGAATGTGTATTTACTTTGAGCTCTGATTAGTCTCTCAACAGCATATGATAAAAGTGAAGCCACAGTTGCAGTCATAAAATTGTCTCACTTGGTCTCTGCAAGGGCAATCAATGAGCTCAAATCAATACAAGAAAAAGTCCGATGAAGGTTAACAGAGCAACTGCAACCTATAAAAATAATAATTACGGTTCTGACGATAATTAATCAGAAGTTAAAGTAGCAATGGCAGCACTATGCGATTAATGCAAATCAGGGACATCAGTGGGGCTGAGGGGGAGGGGGTTCTATCTACATCTTCACTACATGTCTTGTTCTCCAAAGGTTAAGTGGATGCTTTTGCCAGCTAATTCAGCCATATGCTCATCTGTGCATTTGACACCAGCGCACCATACGCTCAAACAGCAAATTATGCCTCTTGAATATGCATCCAATTAATGAAGGCATTGCTCCCCAGCTCAGTCTCTTTAATCAAAAGTTGTTTAATAGAAATGTATATCTTGTGACGTTGCAGATAAATGCAGGACGTGCCAGCTTTATAGGTCGCATTACAGTGGCTTATGATCCAGTCATGCTCACTTCTGCAGCGTACCATCTTTTGCATAACTTGTTGCATAAGCATGTTCTGGCAGGCACACTCTGTCATGTACGGTCCGTGTCATTTCTGCTTTTGGTAGGGCTCATTACAGTACAGGCCGTTCCCTAATGTCACTGCGGTTGCAAAACCACACAAGCCATCTCTCCCTGACTTTTTTTTTTTTCTGTCATCTAAGAATTGGCTTCCTGTTTTCATTGTGTTCTCTTTCTCTCTCTGGAGGTGTCGTAACCCAGGAGGCTGTGCCAAGAACAAACCAAGGTCTAGTCAGTAGAGATTGCTCTGTGCTTGCACTGGAAACAGACACACACCCACACACACACGCACAGCCATTTTCTACACACAATATCCAGATGTTAAACTGTGTGTTTGATGTGTGAAGTGTGCGGCGTGTACGGTGCTCATTGCCGTGCAATAAAAAGTTGTTTGCCTGAGCCTGATCTGATGTACCCTTCCACAGCACACTTCCTTTTTTTTTTTTTTTTAATTGTTGTACAAGGTTGTACACATTCATAATATGCAGGTGAACATGGCAATTCAGACCACAGCTCAAGGGCTATATACAATACTTGATGTACTTGAATTAACAGAAGTAAGGTGTGATGTGACAAAAGTGCAAGAGCACACAGTGATAACTTCATGGTTTTGAGTCAAGAGCCTACTTCAAGTTCATGCCAGTTATGTATATTAAGCTGGTGCGATTTGTGTCTGCACAAACACTGTTGGTGTAGAAGTTAGAAAAATTTCACATTCACAATAGCTAACATGGTGACAAGCGTATGTTAAAAACCAGCCCGGCCTCACCAGAAAAACAACAACGGTGGTTAATTTTTAAAGGTTAAAGTGATTCCGTCTCTGTCAGTGTCCTCGCATGTGAAGCGTCCAGCCTTTTCAGAAAGCAGGAAAATGGAGGATAAGCGTGTTGCAGATGGGAGAAGTTTGCCTTTTGAACATATGGCTGTGAAAGGCTCTATTTAACACAGACCATTGTGTTTTTCTAACCCCATTCAAATCTGAGTCTCCTGAAAGTCTGTTGTTTGATCCAGACGCCACCTCACCTCTCTCCAAATGTGGGTATTTTGCTGCTTCGCAGTTTTGAAATTCACCAGCGATCGACTTGATCTGTCACTTAGAAATGAGGATGTGTTGGTCACAGTAACAAGGGCCTGTTTTTTAACTATTTGAAATTGGGGGGGGGGCAATCCGACTACATTAGTCAGAAAAGGAGATGACACCTTCTGCCACTTGCATATTCATTAAATCTGGAGCTGAATCTGACTGTTCTGAAGGTGGAATAGACTGACTCATCGAGTAACAGAGCTAATTGTAATGCAGGCTTAATTATATTGTAGAGTCCACCCATTAATCAATCAGAAGTTGGAAAAATATTCCTCTAAATTCTTAAAAAAAAAAGGGTGAAATAATGTTAAAGTCTGATCTTTGAATAGTGCTGCAAAAAATTGTCAATCATTTTTCAACATCAGTGCTCCACCAGATCAGATAGAAAGTGATTATTTCTCATCAGATTACAATATTTTGACAATTCTCACACAGGATGTGCATCAAGGTAGTGGTTGCAATTATAATGATCTTAAACCTGCATTTATTCATTCGGGTCCTCTCCACGTGGCGTCTGTTCTCAGTCAGCCTGAAACCTGATTATTAAAGCTCTACCAGTGCTTTTTCAGGCCAGTAGCAATTTTGATATTTTTCTAGTTGAAATACCTTAAACTGGTATATTAGTAAATATCCTTTTGTAGCATGGTCAAACATAACTCTGAATTTTTTGGGGGAATTAATTATGAGGAGCGCATTTTATCATTGGAGAAAAGCTTTTACATTACTAATATCTTTAAAGTGTAAAGCAATAGTAAAAAAAAAAAAAAAAAAAAAAAACACGTCAGTGCTGACAGTTTGGAGTCAATTTTATTTCCTTAATTTGTCTCATCTCAGCTTTAAAATGCCCTGTTTCCTCTCCCCGTTTCATGCATATTTTCTCAGTGTGTAATAAGCATCCACTTTCTGTCTCTTGTCCAGCTGGTGAGAAGGCCATAGTTTGTGACCAGTGCGGCGCCCAGTTCCAGACAGAAGAATCCCTGGAGGCTCACCGGCAGATCCACACCGGTATGAGCACACACACACACTCAGACATGTCATCATGACCATGCACACAAACAGAAGGATTATGAGCTTCTCTGCTTGATTTTGTCCTGAAAGTTCCAGCTTACTGTGCTCTCCCTGCTTATTTATGAAATAGGCTGTACATACTGCGAGTTAAACAACTGGCATATTTAGTGAGAAATTCTTTTAACCCTGTAAAAATGAAATAATTGCCAGAAAATTCTGATTTTTTTTTTTTAAATGAAGTGTTTATTAAACCTCCAGACAGATTAACAAAAATTGCATATATGAGTTTTAATTTGATAATTTTTTTGCTGCATTCATCATTTTTATGCAGGTTATTGCTTAAAGTAGAACTGCATGTCTCTGATTGGATAAATCAGGTTTTTCAGGGGAAAAAATCACGTTGATGATGTAAAGGTTTCAAAAACTCAAAATGGTGAGGAAAGCGGCAGAAGTATAGTAATCAGATCAAATTAAAAATGAGAAAAGTTGAGACCTGGTTGAATTTTCTAATCTCAGAAACTATTTGTACTATTTAAAACCAAACAGTATTAGTGTAGATGAACCCTCCTTCAGCTGTCTCTGGCTAACTGGAGCCATGGATTGAGAGATAGTTCGCATCATCTTGGATTAGTCCTACTTGCCCTAAATCAAGGCAGGCCCAACAGTAATCAACAAACCACGAAAACTTGGCAGGCCAAAGTTGTTTATCAGTGCTCAGCTATGAAGATGGCAAGACGAGGATGATGCAGGTGCCAAGATGTAAATGGGAAGAAGTAAATCCCCCTTCAGCAGATGTGTGATGGCCCCAAAATGGTTTTAATGCTTGTGATGAACTCTTTAATTTGGGTGCTGGATTGTGTCTCAGATTGCCACCACTTTGTTCTGGACATGGTGCACCTTGAATAAGTTCTGCAGGATTCAGTGTTGTTTCATGCTTGCGTGAATGGGAGGCCTTTATTTATTTATTTTTACATTTATACCTTTTTATAGATTTTGAAACATTTTAGAAAATCACTCCACAATAATTTGACCCTGTCCTGGAGTCCCTCTCTGTTGCTAATTTGAGGGTTGATGGAAAATTTTGGTGCATAATTTACAGCTCGGGAAAAAAAAAAAAAAAAAAAAAAAAAAGCAAGGTGGTGCAAAGAGGTTAATTTTGACTCATAGCTGTCAGGATATGCGTCATAAATATTCCATGTGAAGCAGTACTTTAGGTTGTTTCTATACTTGCTATTTTATACTCAGATTTTGTCAATTATGTCTACATGTTTTAACTGAATGTATATTGTTCACATATTTCACCCAGGGATGTGAATAAGTGTAGATTTTGTGTTAATGTGGGGTAGCATGATGTATATATGTGGTAATATATTTTTACAGCAACCTGTTCATCACATTTTGATGTCTTTTGTACTTGTAGACACTTTGGCCTAATGGGTACATTGACAGAAAGGTCAAGGGATTCCCAACAAACCAATCAACCTGGCCGTGTCAGCCATTCCCCAAATTTATCAAACAAAAGGAAATGAGAGACAAGAGTGCTGCCAAAGCACTCTGAGACCAGAAGCAGATCTCAAAAATAGCCACACTTTATCATTATCATCTTGTGTTTTGTCCTTCATCTGAAGCCATGACCCTCAAGCTCCCAGTAGAAGCTCTCTGCGAGTGGCTATACTTTCTCTTTGCTCTACCACACACACAGAGACCTCCTCAACATTTGACAGGGGAAGGTGGGGCAATGTAGTCAGGATTTGGTGTGGGGGGGTACTACTCCTAAGGGGCATGCCCTCAGCCAATCAGCTCATTGGAGGTAAAAAAGGGTTAAACGAGGCTAATGATTCAACAGCCATAACAGCGGAAAGGAGCACTCTAAATATAGGCATTCCAGTCTGGAACGAATGGAAGGGGTTGCAGGGGGCAGCCGCAGCTAGAGCCAGACGTGTCTTCCAGCCAGACAACTGGAGCAGCAGCACCAGTAATAGCATAGTAATCATCCATGTGCCGGCCTTCCATGTGGAATAAGAGTGTGGAAAATCGGCTGCGGTGAAATGATGAGCCACTTTAACTGCACCCTCTGATTTTCAGTTTCACTTTCTCTTTCTTTATGGTCATTGGCCACTGTACACTTACAATGTGACATGCACGTCTCTGAATTTGAACAATTGACCTTTGACATTCCCATTCTGAAAGCAAGGCCCTTTTTCAGCATGAATTTCTAAGAGTCTTGTTAATGCAAATTACATACGTGTGCGTTTGGTATCAAACTCGGCCAGGAACAAGAAGCGCTCCGGGAGCAGAAACCTCCGTCGAGACAGCTCACTCTCTGCTCAGTGTTTCCTTTTACGGGAATAGTATTGTATTTTGTATATATTCATTTTATTTTCTTAGTTCTTTTAAAACGTACTTCAAGAAGTAGTGGAGTAAAAACAAGTGCAAAGAGCAGGCTTTTGTTATTCCTCCTATTGAAACCCAAATACCAGAATCATTTGCTACATGTTGCCAAAACAAAGGCAGCAGAATTTAAGCAGAGTTTTAACGATAAATGACATTTTCTGAATCTTTGACCTTATTTGACCTTGAAGAAGAGGTCAGAGATCCCAAATAACCTGATATTTAAAATCCCCATACTGTATATCATTTCCTATGTCATTTCCTATGTTCCTATCAATCTATTGACCGTAAAGGAGTGGTCAGAGGTCAAATGTAACATGATATTTTAAATCTTTATACAGTACTTTTTATATGTTGACACTTGTAAGAATCATAGTTTCTGAGTTAAAAGGCTTCTTGTCACTTTGTGACCAATAAGTCATTAAGTTGACCTTGAAGACCTCGGTGCATTTGAGCCAAATATTAATGGATCGTTAACATGACCCCACATAACGCCACAAAGTTTTATTAGAAAGTTGTTGAATTGTTGTGCTTACAGACAGGATGACACGAATTCACCCAAACACTACAAAAAAAATAATTTGACCTGAATATGATTGGGTCTCAAAAAAGTCAGTTGTTGGTCCCATTATCATTTCTTCTAGGTGTGTGCATCGTTTCCTTCCTTGTTTCTGGCATGTTTTTGATTTGATATGCATATGGTGACATTCAAAGATTAATCATTCACGTCGCGGTTGACGGCATGTAGCAAGTTGGTCCGCGGTCACAGAATGAGTGATGTAAACAAATGTTTTCTCTGACTGTAACCAGTGAAAACTGTTGTCAGGAGAATTCTCTATATATCCAGTTTCAAATGGGGTGCTCCTGGGGATAGGCAAGAATGAATGAGATGCTATAGAGCTGGAGCTCTTTTTTTTCTACCAATTTGTTTGTGACAGAGGAGGTTGATACCATACATACTGTATGATTATAGATTTTAGATTTTTTTCAGATAGTTAAATGCCTTTATGTAAATATTAGAGATGGAAGTCCGTTTACAGCATTTGCCATTTTGATCTCATGCGTCAGATGAGCAGCGGCCACCTGGTAGCAGTGTTTTGATACAGCTGTACTCTGAGCTAAGTTATAGTTATTGTTTGGAAATCATTAAGTGACCAATCAGCGTGTACTAGCAGAATGCTAGCCTTTTATGGTTTCCCTGTAAGATAGGGAAAATTTCTATCAATTCTGTATCAATACTGTACTAGCAAAAACAGAAAATTCTGGCTTTGATCTCTAGAAGCAGATGTAATTTATTATTTTACTAATTTAGTTCCATTCAAAAGGACTATCTCAGCCCTCGAGGTGAAGTGTTCCTAATTTTGGTACATTGGGATTTATGTTGAGTGAAAAAGTCTCTCTGCAGATCCACTCTGCTTTGACACTCTCCTGTAATGCTGTGCTGGTTGTGTGAGATGGCAAATGCTATAATTTGATGCTACTTTTAAATGAGAAGAATGAAAACCTTTAAGTTCTAAGAATATCTTTGATGGCTAAAAAGGTTTTAAAAAAGAGAGAGAGAGAGAAAGGAAAAGCAAATATACATCAGATTAGTTTGAACTTAAAAACAAATATGGATATATTTATACAGAAATCTGTGTACAGTACCCAAGACACAAAATATGAGAGAGGGCATCTGGTGGAAGCAGGGGGTTACTGTTGGCCATCAAAGCTAGTTTTGATCTCTGCCTGCCTCTTGGCAGTGCTTCAGCCCTTGGCTAATGTTCTCTGATGACAATATTTGGCCTCTAAAACTGTGGCTGTTTCTTGCTGCTTTGAATGGGAACTATTGTGGCATCTCTTCTGTTGGCCTGATCAGCTGCAGTCTGACTCAACCTCTGTCTCTTTCTCACTTTGTCTGTCCATGGCTTATTAAACAGCTGCCCATGCACACACCTCTACCTTACTCAAGCTGCCTTATGTCATCCGATACATAGCAAGTGCTTATCCAAAACCATGGGATAGTTTGGAGGCTGCTGAGGCATTCCTGAACTTGTCGGCATTCATAATGGGCAAGCTATTTTGCATGTGTGTGCAAGTGGCGGGGAGAGGGGGAGTGGGGGCTGGATGCCAGGGGAAGCAGCATCAAAACATCATGTGGCTGCTTTTATCAATTGAACTCGTGCAAATACACATGCACAGGCACACAATACAAACTACTCCCTTCTTTGGCAGTGTTGTGAAACACGCAGACGTGCACACAAATCCAGGAATGCCAGTGTTTTGGAGCTGAATGCACTTGTGAGTTGCATTACATCTACTGATGGTTAATTTTTGTCACATATTTTCCCAAATTGGATGGTAGAGTCTCTCCCTCTCAAAACTGGGACTCACTTCATGGCTTTTGTGAGCAAAGAACGCAGTCTGTCTGGCTTTCATGGAGCTCTTGTCTTTAACAAAAATACTGCTGTCACTTAGCACGGTAACACACCGACTGCTGTCCCTCAGCTCTTAACCAGGGTATGTACTGATGCAAGTCTTCCATAAGTCCTAACCTTGCACTGTTAGCTATCTTGCCAAGCAAATGTAACATACAGACATGATTTTTTTTCTCCTTTATGGTGAACACTTCACTTTCATAATGTGGTTGTCAGGTGATTGACAGGAAGCAGGTATGGATGTGGATCAACCAGAAACCGCTTTTTTAAAGCTGTGTATGCAGGTATGAGTTGTCACAATTCCCCAAATTTCAGTGAGATATTCAATTAATCAAAGTTTTTGAATAGCACATTTGGTATAAACTATATATATATTTGGTTGTTGATCAGAATCTAAGTTGGCATGCATGGCATAACATACAAACAGGAACATCGTCTTTTCCACTGGGAACACTTGCAAGCACCCAGGTTAGGTTATTTATTTAGTCTAAAACTGTTGTTTCAATGTCAGCATGAGCATCAAATTTTGTTATTCTACTGATAATGTAGTTTATCACTTTTAATTATTTATTTTTATTTGGGGGTGGGGGAGTGTAATGTTAATTGTTATTGAACTTTACCAAGTTAGTTATTAATCCAGACTATGCAAAATAAATTTGGCTACAGTCAGTGTATCTGGCAGAAAAGCTACAGCAGCCCATCGATGCTGTGCAGAGTGTCATTTCCTCTTTGTGATCAGCTGTAAAGTTTTTCCAAAGCTATTTTAATTTGGATTTTGTTCCACACCATAATATCACATTGTGAAACTGTTGTGCTCATTTAAACATGACCGCTTCCAACGTGTCATTTTCAGTTAGCATTTCCAGTAAAGCCGCTCCCTTTCGGTCTCTATAAGAGTGTTCTCAGCTCTGAGCTGCTGTTTTTCACACAATCTGTACTTCAGCTATCTTTATCTCTCTTCTTGTCATGGGATTATTTTCATCAGCACCATCATTTATATGTTTTCTATTGATAAACCCACCACACTCACATTCCACATGATTAAAGTGCAGCTTGGTGCTGAAAAGCAAAAGGTCACAATATGTGCACACAGAAAGTTTCTCTCACACACACACACACACACACACAAAATGCAATAAATTGAAATTAAAGTAGATTTTTACTATTAGGGATTCATTTTACAAGCCCTGCAGTTCATTCTGAACCATATATCCACAAATGCACACTTTGTAATCTGCAGTGGAATCAGCACATTCAAGTGCCAAATTAAAGTTACATTCAGTATGAATATAGCTCTAGAAACAACAGGGACTGATCTCCCATGTGACTCCCATAGAAATTAGTTTGCAGTCCAAAGACCTCAGAAGAATTTGTTGTCTAACTGTTGGTGTTCCTGTTTATACATGAATCATCTGTATGTGTCCTCACACACACACACACACACACACACACACACACACACACACACACACACACACACACACACACACACACACACACACAC
Organism: Archocentrus centrarchus; assembly: GCF_007364275.1. Taxonomy (NCBI): domain Eukaryota; kingdom Metazoa; phylum Chordata; class Actinopteri; order Cichliformes; family Cichlidae; genus Archocentrus; species Archocentrus centrarchus. The sequence continues at coordinate 12,321,282 of NC_044359.1, forward strand.
ACACACACACACAGCAGCACCAGAGAAAATCCATGTATAATGGGAGGGGGGCTCTTATTCTTTTCGCTTTCTTTCTCTCTCTTTTTCTTTCTTTATCTCCCTCTGTCTTTTTTTAACGTCTCGTAATACAGGGAAAATATGCAAACCATGGAGTGGCAATAGTGGGTTTAGCCAGTGGGAACACAGCGTGATTCCAGCAGGCCTCGGCCGCAGAGTAAACACTTTCTTTTCTCAAGCCAGAAATAGTTTGGCTGGATAGAGAGGGCTGGAAAGGGAGGGAGGGAGGGGGGAGGGGGGTGTACAACAAGGGTATGCTGGTCAGAAATAAGGAGCACTTTTAAGCCACATTATTTCTTTTATCTTTTTCTTCCTAGTAAATTCTTCACACTGGTGGCCTCGCAATCATTTGCTTCAAATACAAAAAGACACACACACACACACACACTCTCTCTCTCACACACACACACACAGAGTCCAGTCATGTCACTCAAGCAAATTAGGCCAATGGCAGTGCTACACAGGGGTCACGTCAAAAGTGCCGATTGTCTCAATCACATTAGTCCAGCACTGGCATCTGTTTAGCATTTAGTTAATTGTGATGTTATTAAGTTGTCAGTGAGCATTAGGGCGGCAATAAGCAAAGCAAATATTCTTCCAGGCCAGGCAGGCAGCGCTACACATGTGTTGCTGATACTGCGGACAAACAGGCGCATATAGGAAACAAGCGTGCAACCCCCTGGACACTCTAAGTGTGGATAGTTTTGCACTCAACCTTCTGATTGCTCTTAGCTGCTGTCTGCTGTTTAAATGAAATGATCACGAGGAAGATACAATGAGCGTGTTTATGAGTCGTTTCAGTTTAGTGCAGCTCTCCGTCAAAGGGCAGATGTGCATTAGCATTATGACTTCTGATCACAAAATGCTGGCGTGTTGAGCTTCCTGTTGGTGTCATCTGGTGAGTCAAAATGCTGATTAGCACCATGCTAATGCTTGTTTTTTCAGCATCCCACTCATAATTGAGCAAGCTGTCCATGGTCGGAGGCAGATTATCCGTCTGCCTGTCTGTCTGTGCGCGGCTGGTGAGACGGCTCACATGAGGCATTTTGGGTCACAGTGGCCATCAGGTGCCATGTTCGCCGTGGCAGGCCAACAGGAAGACTTGCACGGGCATAATGTTGATAGTATAACAGGAAATTGCTGGAAAATGGTGTCATGTTTGATCTGTATGACACTGAACTCTCCATCGGGGCACAAATGGGGGGTGTTCAGTGGAAGGTTTTTATTGTCTTTATTTTATTAGATTTAGGCTATGGTGTGTACAAAGTATTTGTCAAACATTTTCATATTGCTTGTTTGGTCAAAAGGATTCGCATTTCAAAATAACAAGCTTTGTTTTATTTGTGTTTTGTTAGATAATTGACAGATAATTAAGTTTCTGTGGAGCTATATAGATCCGTGCACCGAGGATGCCCTCATCTTTCGAGCTGCGTTCAGTTTATATTCACCCAGTTCTATTTGTCATTAAAATGTCTCTAATCTGATCATTTAAGCCCCCACAGTTCACTTTACCCGTGTCTCTGCAAACAAATACCTCTGTCTTGCTGCCTTCCTCGATCTCCCCCTCCTTGGCACTCAGTCTCTCTCACTTTCCAAAATAAGAAGAGTACAAGTGGTCAGAGACACTATCGGAGGCTAAATTAAATCAAGCAGCACTAGCCTAGACTACAGTCGCTTCTGCTACTAACCTCCTCCTTCTCCCTCAGCAAACAAATTTTTCCTCAGATAAGATCTAAATGAGTTTTTCCAGGCGGAGGAAGATCCTCTGTTTGGCTGATGGATACTGAGCAGGGGTGCAGTGTGACCAGCACCCGGTAGTAATCATCCGCCACAACCATGAGTGTTATGCACAGCAGCCTATGTGAATAGAGGATGTGTGGCTTGTGTGTAAATGAGATAAAATGTGTGAATGAGAGCTGGCACTGCTACATTTCCCTGCACCCAGCTTCATTCATTGAGAAATACCCAACTGGGCCCCTGCACTGCAGAGCTTCAGTGGCGAGGCTTAGTGTCATGGTGGGCACAGTCGCATTGAGGCATCGCCACAGGAAACCATGGGACAACAGCATGTCAGACAGGGAGGTAGTATTCTTATAAGGGGAAAATAGGTGGGTGGGATCCAGTAGCAAATTGGGATGTCCATAGTGGTGCAACAGTCTGGCTGCGAGAGAATCCCCACATGGATGGATCATTGTAAAGTACGGACAGCAGCCACACATCCAGAGAGACCAATAAAATGATGTGGTATGGGCAGAGGGAGGGTGGGCAGTGGGGGCGGATTATAGACTTCCAGAGGGCTCTGCGATTCACGGCCCATAAAATGGAAGTCAGCAGGACATGCTGCAAATCTGGCCAGCCAATATCCACCATCCCCTTCTTCCCTCTTTCGACCCTGAGGATGCGTCTTAGCTGTACGTCACAATGCAACCCCAGTGAGCACATCCCGTTGTCGGACAATCTTAACTCCCTTGGACGCCGCTATTCTCCCTGTTACATTTGCATGTCAGCCGCTGCGGCTTTGTCCAAGATCTGCTTGGTTAAGGAAAAAAAAAAAAAAAGGATAGAAAAGTAAAGAGACAGAACAGTGGAAATCAACGAAGGCCTTTTCCATCCAGAGAATTAAAAGGCCGCTTTTGTTAGGAGGTTCCCTACTTTCAGATATCCCATCACATTTTAACCTTGGCAAGGCGAGGACTTTGAATATAAAAGGATTCGCCCAAGAGAGTGAAAGAGAGAAAGAGATGTGGAACAGTGGCCCAGCGTCAACAATAGTCAGGGTTCTTTTGTCCACAGAGTTATTTGAAGTAAATCTCCCTTTGTAATTAGATTGGAACTGTTTGTGGACATCTTAGGAGAGCGCGTCAGTGTTAAAACAGCAACGCGCGAGGGCCATTTTAATTTACAGTGCAAATACCTTTCGATTAGCGTGGAGAGAGGCGGGGGAGCAGGGACTGAGAAGGAGGAACAATAGAGGAGTCTTTCAAGCCTTTTCTTTTTGTTGTTGTTGTTTGAGAGCGGGAAGAGGTTCGAGCAGCTCTCCTGTGTTCGTTAATTGTGAAGCAAGGAGATTAGTACGAGTGCTTCCAACCTTTCACCCCAAACAAAGGAGCCATCAGATCCAGTTGCCTAGTGACACGGGGTTTCACACCAGCAAATTTAGCCACTGCCTTCACCGCTCCCGCTCCTTGTGGTACATCTTAAGAGAAGGAATGAAATGTCCAGACTTTGCCTGTGAACCCCCATGCAAACCATTTCTGTCCCCGTCCATCTGACAGCACCCTTAATGGCAAGACGCAGCCACTCTAATGAAAATGGCCGTTCATCCTCACTCAAAGTCTGTCTCTCAGACTCATATAAAAGTTAATGTACCCGTGACAATGACATTCAGAAGACCGTTTAGCTTTGGACAAATGCTGCATTTCTTGGTGGCAAGAGCAGCCAGGCACACAGAAATGTCCTTTTACACTACGTGCAGCTCAATCAAAGGGCACTTAGCGGTGTCATATTGATTATGGGAGCTTAACCCCCGTCAATCTCTGATGGGTCATTTTGGCAGCCTTCCCATTGCTTCAATGAATATGCCTGCCTCTAAAGGAAGAAAGGGGTTTCCTCATGTGAAGTCGATGATGATGATGGCAGTAAATATGTGTGTTTATCAGAAGAAGACAGTCTGTATCTGTGTACTGTATGGGATTTATGTCTTTCTCTGACTTTGACTTGAGTCAGGAGAATAATATTCAAACAAAAAAGCACAGATCCTGGACCATCTCAGTTATAAAAATGGCATTTAGACTTACTGCATTCAAATGGAGGGATTATGCATTATCAGCAGCCAGTTAATGGCATTTCTCTATCAAAAAAAAAAAGTCATGAATGAGCTGTTTGCAAACCAAGTTATGAGATTAAACCCAGTCAAAGAGGTTTTATTGTGACCTTTTTGAAAATTCACGTTATTTGTTGTCCATTGTTTTTATTTGTATTTTACAGCAGTCCATAAAAAAATAATAGCTAAATATGTCCCCATTTTATTCCATCAAATTGGAATTTTCTGACTGGAGAAGTCTTATCTGTGGTCTCTAAATGTTCCATGTACTTTTTTCAGGGAAACTACAGGACAGACACGGAAGTTTGTCCTCTTTCTGTTTCCCAATATGTCCCATAAACTCTCGCTGTTAGAGTAAAGCCCAGGTCACTTGGAGGATCAGTTTTAGGACACGTTTTGGGCGAGACGCTACAGCTCTGTTTTGCTTTCGTCTCATTGACTAATTGAAAGAAAGCACATTTATTTTTTTATTTTTCCGCATTTTGTCTACGAACATTTACTAATTAACATGTATTTAATTAGATAACGCCTCATTTCTATATTTATTCATAACATTTCAAAAAAAAATTGTAATGCAGATTTTGTTGAAATCTGCAAGTTACATATTTTTTATCCATAACTAATGGTTTCCAAGAAAATATCTGGGATTTTACAATATTTTCTGGGATTTGTCTTTTCTTCTTGTTCAGTGAAATCTGCACTTCAGTAGGACAGTTTTTCCAGTGTCCTTTTTTTTGTTACAAAGGGAATATTTCATATATCATTAAGAGCCTGATTTATTTTGGAATACATTTATTTTTATTCTGCCTCTTGACAATATTTTCTGTCTTATAGAGTGATAAATGCTTCCATTTATCTAACCCTAACCCTAACCCTAACCCCTAACCCTTACCTCATATTAATGTGTAGTGAAAATTTACACAGCACAACATTTACAACATTTTTTAATTTTTTTTTTTTTTAATTTGCAATATTTAGATTTTTTTCTGGTATTCCATAAAAGTGAGCACACAAGTACATAAGTAGTACATCTTTTGCATATTCAAAGACAATAGTTTAGAAAAGTTGTTACACAGAAAAAATGTTTATCTGAGAGTAAGTTATGAAGCTATACCCCATTAAACGTGTGCAAATACTGCTTTGATGTCCTGTGGTGGCAGCACTTATAATAATTAATAATTACAATAGTGTCCGAACATTATCTTTAGAAGTTATATTAACTCAGACTGTGAACCCGCAAAGGCCCATTTTTGAGTTCATTGCTTCCAATTTTTTTTTTTTTGAAGATTTTTAGTTCTTTTTATACTTTCAATTAGCTTTAATTGTCATTATAATTATGCTGCAGTATTGCTTATTTTTACTGCAGCATTGCCATTCTTGGTAATTCATGCCATTCATGTGAAAAACACAATAAAATAAAATTACTTTATGGTTTGCTTACAGGAAAAAAATAGCACAGTGTATTGAAGTAGATGAAAAGTATTTTACTGTCTATACTTTACTGTAACTCCTAGATGCGTATCATAGGTTATTACTAGTAATATAATTACATGATGATAATAATATTTTTCTTCAACATTAGCCGACATGGATATGTAAATCTGTACAAAATGGACTTCAGTGTGACGGCTACGGGAAAATGAAGGGTAACTCCACCTCAGCTGGTTTGGCTGAGACCATAAGCGGGTGTGGAGCAACTGTCATACTTTAAGACAGTTAGGCGTAAAACAGAGAGCAGGCACTGGGGTGGGATTGTCTTGATGGTGGCCTGCTAGGACAATACTCCGAAAAGGAACTCAAGTGGGACCCATTACACCCCACTGAGGGCAGACTCTTATCACTTAATAGCAGGTTTCCTCTGAGAGCAGATTGTTTTGATAGATGGCACCAAGTCAGGCCTTTGCAAACAGCTGCAAAAAAGACAAACCCAACAGTATGCTAGATAAGGTCTACCATCCTATGAGTGTTCATTTGTATACAGAAGCAAAGCGAACTTTATTGTTTAACTTCTTGGATTTCTTGCCCAGTTACGGTGCTAAGTGTGAACCATTCGATCACCTTCCACCTTGCAACATTCTTGCCACACATTGTGTCTGAAATGCTTTGATCTTTGTAGTTTGATGTTGCATTTGAGTCCTGCGTGGCCTATTTTAATTGATATGTAAATTGTTTTTATAATTTCCTCCCCAGTTTTTTCTGTGTTTCTGAGATGCTCTCTGTAACGCAAGTTTTGATACGTTCTGTTTTATGATTGTTAATCTTTACTCTGAATGCATGAATCAAACACATTAACACTGTAGTTCAGCTGTTAAATGTGCCATTTCCAACTAATTTACACGTGTAATATATATACATATATACACACACTCACAGTTTTTTAAATATACATTCTGACATTGAAACCATGCATTTAAAATCTAAAGAGGCTACCATTTAATATTATATGTATACTATAATATAGGTCTATTTTGTAACGCTGGCTAGAGTTCAGTTGGTTTACTGTAGTAAACGGTCACCTGTAAAGGAAAGGTAAATGAAGGTCATCACTAGAAGCCTTGAGGGACTCTCCAAGAGCACTTCTTTAATCAAGGCCAATGCTCCATTTCAATTTTTTTTATTAAGAAAGCAATTCATAGTCACCAAAATTGAAGCAGGCCCTTCTCTGCACATAATCCACCAAGTTTAATGAAATTTGACTGCATAGTTTTTGCATTATCTTACACATAGAAAGCAAATATTTAGCTAAACCAAATCAAACCAAAATTCATCGTTTACTGAGAATAAAATAAGGGGAATTTAGAAAGACTTAAAAAATTGTGTAGAAAAATGTTATAAAACGATTCACAGCGCTGTAATTTCTCCATCATTTATTGTGTATTTCTTTTGCAGCTCTTTCTTTTTTTAATTTATTTGACATTCTCTTCATTTTTACTATCCCTTTTCATTGGCAAAGCATATTCTGTGTATTTATCAATAACCGACATTTTTAGTGTAAGCAGCAGCAGAACATCCGAGAATAATCTGATCCCTGAAAGAATCAAACCGGGTGGAAGGCTGTTTGAGATAGTTGGAGTGCTTTCATAATTAGATGGTTTTTTGTTTTTTTTTTAAAGAAAATCAGTAAAAACAAATTTCAGTTGCTTTTGGCACTTGTTTACTGCAGACAAATAATTACTAATAACCACAATCCTCATACTAAAATTCAATTTGGTAAACAGGATAAAGTCGAGGACCTGGATGAGGTGGATAACTTGGATAACTCTTTTTTTGATTTTCCACCTTTGGAAAAAAAAAAAAAAAATCTGCCAAGGAATGTTCAGGGGTCTGTCCGCTGGTCTGACTGCGGTGTCCTCTTACAGTCCAGCTGACCAACAGGCTCTAGGAGGTGATTGATTGGGTGGTACTGGGGCCACCAAGGACCCTTTCTGCAGCTTTAGAGGTTAGAGGTCATCTCTTCTGCAAATCTGCTTCCTATTGTACAGTCGCAATACCGGGAGAGCAGTGTCACATCACCCCCTCCTTATTCCTCCCCAGTCCCTCCTCCCTCTCATCTTCACCCTGGGAAAATGGGGGAGGCGTCAATTAAACCTTTTCTCCCTTTTCGCTTCAGTTCTGTCTATCTTCTGAAGTTGCTCTTTAAAAAAAAAAAAAAAAAAAAAAAAAAAGCAAATTCTTTAGGTTCAAATGCAAAGAGGCCAAGCTGCAGCACTGTTAAAAATAGTTTAAGGTTTCCTGAGAATAAAACTAATGATAATGGAGCATACAAGCTGCTGTTGGAACACTCTTTAATGGATTACTTAAGCAAGCAATTAGCAGTACACTAGCTGCTAGATAGCAGCTAAATATCAGCATCTGAATGGTTTAAAATATGTGCTAGTTGTAGTGGTGCTATGTGGCAATTACTCTTCTTAATAGATTGTTGTGAAATTGGTAGGACTGGGGCATTGATACAATGACGACAAAAAAAAAAAAACCATTTCTCCTGCTGGCTTTTGACAAGCTCTCAAACGAGACTCTGCAAAGTTTAAGCTGTATTGTGCAGTCTTCTCCCCACACAATCAAAAGCCAAACCAAAATCTAAAAGCATAACCGACTGATTTGGAGTACTTGATTGGGATTGAAAGTAGTGTAAGGGTTTGGGCTGTGCAGCGGTCTTTACACACCAGAGCAGAGGAGACCGCAGCAATATATAATCCTTTGATATGCAGTCAGTCCGAAGGGTTTGCTGAGGGATAACACTACAATTCAGAAAATGTGGCTGGTCCTTGGCCCTCAGGGGCCAAGCCTTTGTGGTCACAGGACCAGGATTACACTTTAACCTCCACCAGCACAAGCAGCCATCTCCCCCACCCCCTAACTAAGGCCCGGGGTCAGGTGAAAGGCCAGGAATCTTAAACAGGGTAGAAGAGAAGAAAAAAGGGGGGAAAAAAATAGAAAGTCCGTCTTTTTACATCCCAAAATGCAGCGCTTTGACTCAGTCCTGTATTTCATTTGAATTCCACAATTCAGTACTATAGCTTGTGCTTAGATCCAGTCCAATTAGTACATGCAGGGTGTTTCTAGACCTATTTACATCTCTGTGCAAGTAAATGTTAGGAACCTTTTATTTGGTCTCAAAGAGCTCACTTTAAATCTTACTCTGACACAAATAATATTGATCTCTCTCTCCATGAGTGCTGAAACAAATGACACTGAGAAATTGGTATGGGTTCTACATATTTTGTCAAAGTAAGGTGCAACTATAAAAGTACTATAAAGGTAGCATAAAAGTACTTCTAGCTCGTAGCAGCTAGAAGAAGCCAGTCACTAAATCTGATAAACCTCAGCTTTCCCTTTTAAATATATAAAATAAAGTGCATGCATCTGAATTTAGATTCAGGTCTTCTACTAATGAAGCATGTCCTGGTTATACGTCCCATGTGTAGGAAATGTTTAACTTCAGTGAGGACTGTCGTCATTCATAAAAAGAATTGGAGTTTGCATGAATGCCAGTGTTAAAAGATCGGGACTTTTCCAGTGGATGTGCTCTTTTCAGGTTTCTTCTTCCTTTCTGCTGTTTTGCTGCAAACAACGTTTTCTTTGCACGCATCTAACATCCTTCTTTATTTACTTCTTCCAACATGTTGGCAGATTCTGGTTAGAAAGTGTGGAAAACAGGACAATAGGATGACTGAGCTGTTTTTCTTAAGGTCTCCAGTTACTCTGTTTGATAAAATTATCCTGGGAAACCAGATAAAAAAAATCTGCCCTGCCAGTTAAATGATTACATGAGCTAGTTTGAAAATGTAATATTCACTAACTTTTTCCTATCAACAACGCTTTGCTGGTGTTTCAGTGTGAGTTCATGCTCAAGTAAAGAAATGTGAGCATGTGTTTGCTCCACGGACAAACTCTTTGTCACAAAAGTCATTGTGGCTGCGCCGGTATTCCACTTTCACATGCATCAAGTCAGAAGGGCTGGCTCTGTTTGTAGCCACCGCATGTTTTCTCTCCTGCCCACCCAAGTGTGTGAGCAGAGGTTGTGTTTGCGTCTGGTGTGTGTTGCTGTTGAGTGCGTCTGTCAGCTAGTTCGCAGGCCAGATACACTGAGGAAATGGTGGGGTCAAGGTGGGAGTCCCCCCACCCAAACCCCCCAAAAAAGTGTGGATTTATAGCAGTAAGTCTGGGTCAGAGAGCTAGTGGTCTGTCCTTCCCACACGGCGCTATAATTTCCTATTCTCCGACAACAGAGAAATATGGCCTAGAGACATAGAGGTAGAGGAAGAGCCAAAGATAGCGATGACAGGGCAGATGTAAAGTGGTAATATGGGGAGAGGAGGAAGATGTTAACATGCTGCACATTGTTTTCTGATTTTCCACCTTTTCACAATACACCTTTTTGCTCCAAATACCATTTTTAGTCTAATTAAAAAAACAAACAAACAAATTTTTCTTCCTCCAAGTGTTCCCAGGTACTTCCAGGTGCCCCTCTGTACATTTTCTTTCTGTTTATGATCCCATTAGGGTGCACTGTTACTTGTTCTTACCTTTAGGAACCTTGCTTTTGCATGATTTCCTAAATGAACTCCTTTTAGAGTTAATGAAGCCATTCTGTGAATCTTAAAACACTATGGAAATGATTTGTGTATTTAGAAGCTTTTTCTTGAAAAATGCATTAAAATGTTTGAATCATCAAACAAAACAAACCATACTTTTTTCATTACTGTTCAATTCATTGAAAAGTGTGCATGTATGCGTGACTACAGGATTTATGAAATCGAAACGGGAACAAAAACCTGGGAATAGGTGTTGACTCGCCCTAACAGCAGAACCAAAAAGTCATCTGCACTTCTATTTGTAGATAAATGGCTTTTTTAATGTCTCTCTAGTGTATATCCCCCCCCAAAAAAACATAAAATGTGATGTTAGTGAAACCTGTTAGAACAGAATATTCACAAAACAGAGTATACCCTCAGTGACCCCACCCTCCCCAGCACTCTGTAAACAAACACCTGACCCTCTAAACTACCTTCTAATCTCCATTCTCAGTCATTAACTGTCTCAGCCGTGGACACTGAGGCTGTCAAGTCTTACCATATACCATATAAGAGGCTTTTTCCTCTCAAGGCAAACTCCTCTGATCTAGAAGGTCATATGAGGACTTCTCCCCTTCTCTGTTGCTCTGGCTCTCCCTTGTGAGCCAGTGTGTGCATATGTAGAAAGAGGGAGCTCCCCCTGCTGGCCAGAGGCAGCACCGAGCCCTGCACACAGATGTCTCGCACATGCTACCCTGCATGAGCACTTTGCTGTTTTATTCCCACTCATCTGTAACGCCTGTTCTTTATTCAGAGGTGACTTTATGGGGCCGTTTTGTTGCGATCAGTGCTATCATCGCCATTATATGATTATCTTCCACTAATCTCTCCAATGTAATAGTCCTGCAGGACCAATTTCTGGAGCAGGATCGTTTCTTATCTGCATTTTTAGGCAATCTGGGGCAGCAGGCTTCACACTTCTCTCCAGAGATGGAGGCTTAAGATGATAGTCTTTTAGTAATGATTTCATTTCTGCCTTCAGTGAATCCCAATTTGATCATTATGAGCGAGTGTATTCAGCATAGCTTAACGGGATTCTGCAGCGTTTTGGATTAATGCGTGAATTTTCGGCCGTTTACAGTCACTGCACATGAATGTGAGAATGACAGATAGCAAACCTAATACTGTCCAAAAGTCTAAATTTTTTTGGAAGATCATTTTAAAATTAGTTTGAAAACCTCCTGGGTATCATGCTCTTTGTATGAGCTATTTTAGAAACCACAGGTGGGCTCATACAGGTGGTTGTTAACAGTCCTGGCACTGAACATGCTTGTTTTTCTTTCCTCTCTCTTTCTGTCTGAGAAGCTTTTGAGCCTCGCTGAGTTTCTCGACTGCCTTTGATTCTCCCATACAAATGTGGAAAACATGAACCTCCTCTGCTCTCATCTGCCTGAGCAATGTACGCTGCAAAGTGACTAAATCTACAAGCTGCTCATTGATACTGTGATAAGTGAAGTTCCCTGGTGAAAAAGATGAAGATAGGAATTAAATCAAAGCCACAATTTAGATGTGTAGCTGGACTGTCATCTTTTTTCCCCCTTTTCCTCTGTCATGCAAAAATTAAATATTGGCTTCGTGTGAAGAGCGGATGAGCATGTATTAATATTTGGATGTCTGGGTTTTTCTCCTCTCCGTACAGATTTCGTGCTGGATGAATTATAGAGTTTAAGCAGTAACTTTCTAAATTTTTTAAATATGTTTTAGTGCTATCCTATTCAATATGCACAGTGTGCTAACAGCCTCCTTCTTTTTCAGTGTAATTCACTCTAATGAATAAAATATAGGTCATCACAAAGATACAATATTTTCCTGCACCATTAAAGAGAAGCTGATCAATATTTATTGCATTTTTTTTCTCCCTTTCTCGTCATGCAATTCACTGAAATGTGAATAAATAATAGGGTTGTGATCCTCCTAGTTTTAAAGTTCATCTATTAATATTTAGGATATTAGGTCAAGTCCTGCATTACAGATTCCAGTTGAAACTCCAGCTGTAAAGTTCAAGTGATGGAGTTTTAATTGAACCTGATTATATGTATAACTGAGTGTGTTAGCTTCCACATAAAAAATAGTATAAATATAGATAGAAATAACTGTAATTTGGTGCCTAAAAATTAATTCTTCCAGTATTATTTAAAACATTGAGTATTTAAAAAATAGATATACACACAAAGTCTCATATTTAATCCTCCTCCCATCGTCTTCAAGCACGTTTCAGTGTTGATAATAACAGCTGCGTGCATTCACATGCTGAATAATCCCATTCACCTGTTATCTTTATTTATATTCTATTTTAATATTTATGCTCCATTTTTTCCCCCCTGCTACTTGTTGCTGCAGTGAGCCACTTCCTCCCCACAAGGATCATTAAAGTTTCATCCTTTTTTTGTTTCCTTTATTACTATATATCATAGAATAGCCACACACGACTGTATGTAGTAACCACCAAAGGATGCAAATAGATGAAACAAGACCGAGACTTCATCACAACTGTAATAGAAAGAGAGAGCTACACTGAGTGCTTCCCCACCCCCCCAAGCTCCAATCATCCCCACAACCTCAAAATCAATTTCCTTTAAATGGAATTAAGTGAGATTGAGGCACACCACTGTATTAGTTCTTCAAAAAGCAACCCTCCCAGCAACCCTTACGCCCACACGCGCACTTTTTCCTGCTCACTCTAACGGCCACTGCTTTCCCCTCGATGGAGTTTGATCGACACGCAGCTGATCTATAAATAAAGGCTTTTCTTCCAACCCACAAAGTCACGTCGGCCGCTTGCAGTTTGGCTCCAAGGTCACAGCTGCCTCAGCTGCCCGTTATTGCGTTCATTCGCCACTTGTTTGGAAAATGGCTTTAAATGCGCTTTAAGCTAATGTAACGCTGTTATTTGATGGAAATGGACACATAAAAAGAACTAATGAATGCATATTTAAAAGCGCTTAGAGTTTTAAATTTAGCCTCTGATGGGATGCTGTAAGCTTACCTGAATGCCTTTTTAATACCTATAATCGCAAATTTCACTTGAATGCATCACCATAAGTAAGCATCATCTTCTAAATGCTGCATAGAAATGAGGTCTCCTGAATGAAGTCATTAGTTTTTGTGTTGACTGTTTTTTTTGTTTGTTTTTAGACAGAGTGCATAGGAAGCTAAATAATTTCTAATTAATAATTCACTTGCTTAACACCATTTATCAAAATCCAATTAAATTACTTATTTTTTGTCACCTCATTCAACAAGTTACTTAAATTCTCTACATTTCAGCTTTTAGTGCAGTATTGTTACTATGTTATTTACTCTGTTTCCTCATCATTACTTCATTTTTTTTACACAGATTCGCAGTCTGTGTCCATCTTGCTCTTGTTGTGTGCAGTGTGCTGCGCAGTTGCAGTTGTTGTGTGTTGCAGCTTACAGCTCACTGCTGAGATACTCGCTGCCATCTTTTGGTTACTTTCTGACTTTTTTCGTCCGCTGTGATGAAGGCATGTTGGGTGATTGTGTCGGCTCTTTTTGCAGCATCTTGATCTCACTGGGATGAACTTGAGTGTCAGGCGAGTATTTTTTCCTATTGTATTGTTGTGCCTTTCATTCCTGGTGATGGCTCAGATGTCACGGCCCCTGCCGCTTCCTTGCTGCATGCTGATGAAAGCTTCGCAGTGCAAGAAGGGCATCGCCTTCACCTTCTCTCTTCTCCTTGTGTTTCCTCGGAAGGAAAAACTTTATGTATGTATGTTTAATGTGACCCTCCCCAACAATAGAGGCTTGTAGTGCACTGTGACTTTCCTCTCAGACCTCCACCCCGGTCTCATCCTCTGCTATTCCCAACAAAAGACCTATGTTAACTACATTAAGCTGCCCTATAAGCATGCCATCCCCATTATACTTAATACCTTTATAATTCAGTAGCGATTTGGCTATGGTTTTCCCTGCATTACACTCATCAGATAGCCTCCTATTTCCAATTCCAGTAGCTCTTATCCCTGCTTCTTTTTGTTTCACCCTTCCCTTCCTTTACCCGATTCCCAGGCCGTCTGAGAAAACAAAACAAACACTCCATCCTGTCCAGCGTGTATGTGTCGCAAAGGATGGTGTGTGTGTGTGTGTGTGTGTGTGTGTGTGTGTGTGTGTGTGTGTGTGTGTGTGTGTGTGTGTGTGTGTGTGTGTGTGTGTGTGCGCTGAGGTTTGGACAGTAGAGTGAGGTGCTAAAAGCCTTTTGTCCAGCAGGAAAGACGGTGTCAGCAGCCACAGAGAGGGGGGAAAAAAAGTGAGGGGGAGCTGGGGTCATTTGGCTTCGGCATCTTCTGTGCGTGTGTGTGTCTGTGTGTGTGTGTGTGTGTGTGTGGGTCGAAGAACCTAAGAGCCTGTGACTAATGTGGGTTTGCAACCCCGTCACCCAGCCCCCTTTTCCTTTTACATTGTCTGCCCCCACTGTCCAGATGGCCAGTGAGAAGAATAAATCCTGGGAAGGCGAGGAGAGATTTGGGATTCCATTGCAGGACACGGGGTAAAGGTGGATTGGGGGGGGTTGATGCGAGTTTGACAGGGTTTGGATGGAGTTGGGTAAGTCGCGCCCAGTCCATCTCTCCCATGAACCCTTTATGTTTTAGGGGAGTATTTTTACTACTTAGGGGACAGAACATGTCCTGTGAATCCAAAAGCTTTTCATACCTTTAATTAAGATTAGCTAATAAACATAAAACTGTAAGTTTAAAGGGAAAAAAAAGAACTAAAATGGGCTGATGCCCACAAACAAGAAGCCCGCACAACAACAACAACACATATTGGGAGAGGCACAAAATGGGAGTGATGATGGTCGAGAGGGTGTAAGGAAATGGCACCAGTAGCACCAGTCTATATCCACCACGAGCATTTTGTGGGGGCTTAAGGAGACTTTGGTGGCCTCTCAGAGCCATTATGAAAATACTTATTGCAAAGCAGACCACCCTTAATAGACTTTACCTTTAATTTTACGAGCCCCCTGATACTGCATGGCCGCAGTGATCTGAGTAACTGCTTTGTGTGCCTTTATCTGAGGTCATGGAGCTGTAAATAAACAGAGAAAGAATATTTTAGAATTACTGTCTGTGTACTAGAAAAATAAGCAGTAAACATACTGTACATATGGAACCCGACTAATGGCAAAAAAGAACAAAAAAGGGTGGAATTGAATCCAGGTTAATTAAAAAATAAGAAATTAAAGACATGAGTAGGGTTCATTTTTTTAAACTCAATTGCTGTAAAGGAAAAAAATAGCAACTGACTGGATACATAATAAAACCTATAAAGCTTTGTGTTTAGGTTACACTTTGCTACATAACTGTGTTTGATTAAGGCCAATCAGTTCTCTCCATCACTAGTTGAGTGAATAATACAATAAATATGACATCATATCAGTGTGATCCAAAAATATGATACTCAGTCCGGGATCTGTCTGTAACTAAATCTTACATTGGATTCTTATTTTAATATTTTGATATTTCAGCCTTGACTGTGAACACCTAATAACACCATTTCTAATTTATTAGCTGAAAAACTTCTGTCTGTATCTGTATTTCTGTTTAGCAAGTGGGGGGGAGGTGATGTTATATTTAATTTAATATCTGGAGAATTGTCTAAAAATAATCTTTCATGAAAAATCTGATAATGCTCCTGCTTTCTTTTAATTAATTATACATGTAAATGGATTCAGTCCTTTGGTACACACCAACAAGTCTGGCAATGGAGGCTGCATGGAAATGCAGACTTGTACTGGTGAAGGTGTTCAAGGAGAAAAGGATAGTTGACCTCCAGAAATGACATCGTAGAAACTGGACACACGTGAAACTGAGACAGTGTTTTGGTTACTTTATTAATTGATTTGGGTTCCTCTTTTTTTTTTGTCTTTGTTTGCATGTTCTCATGCACACCACTGTGCAAAAGTTTTAGGAACTTTAGATGTTTTATATTCTTATCTACCTCACGATCAGGGAGACATCCGAACTGTCTCAGATTCTTTCTGCAGCCCGTGACGATGAGCCCAAACGTGCAGCCGGCGTCTTTAAAAAGAAAAAAAACATCTTCAGGGACAAGTGGAAGGAGGAGCCCTGCAGCAGAGCCCTGATCTCAACAACACAATAAAGCAGCATCATACACCACAGACTGCTATTAGATTCATTTGGTTCAAGTGTTTACTACAGTGTATAAGTTTAATTCATAAATTTACTATTCAGGGAATTTTTTTAACTTTCTCTGCTGTCCTTCACCCCCCCGATTACTCGAAACAGTGCTACACAGGTACGCTCTGCCTTCAACTCCGAATAAACCCTTTGTTAGTCAGCAGCTATTAAAAAGGCTTTTTTTTTTTTTTCATTTTAAAGTACAAATCTGAAATCCTTTTAATATGCTCGTTTGACAGTTGTGTTAAGGTGTGTTTTTTAAAGGGGGAAGGTGGGACGTTTTATTATTTTTTTTTCCTCCTCTTATTTGAGATCATTAATCTTGGTGACAGGGATTTACATCAGCCGACAGACTCACTGATATATTTAGAGTGAAAATGTCTCCATTTCCTGTTAAAGAGAAAAATAGAGCTGCACTCACATGCGGTGCTTCATCTGTAAACACACAATTGAGCATTCTATGTGGAGAAAACGGGGTATACAAATGACCGAGCTGCGCAAATTTCTCTGTGGGATACTCAAACCTCCTACTGAATGCTGTCATTTATTTTCATTGGTTTCATGCAGTAATGGACTTCGCTTGAACGGCATCTTTGTATTTAACCTTGAGACTGAAACATTTGAGTGCATATGTGCATTTACGTAGGGACACAAACACATGGAGACACACACTTTACTATGATAATGATCATCTCCCTATTTTTTTCCTCCTAATGGCACATTTCACTTTTGTAATTACAGAGGAGTTACAATAAAAATGAAGTTCAGTGTTTCAATTTAGTGCTGAATCCGTAGTGCTCTGCTATCTAACAGCATTAAATGTACAGTTCTGTGGTGCAAACGTCATATACCACCATATAGTGCAAATACATGATGCTGTGCAGCTCAGTCAAAGACTTTCAGTCAATTTTTAAATTCTAAATCTGCAGTTTTAATCTTACAGAGGTTATTTTCAACATTTCCTCAGACATGATGATCCTCCTCCAGTGCCAGAAGACACAGTAAATAATAAAATAAGTACCACCCAACTAATTTTTAACATGCAACACTGTTTGACTTCTGGTTAATCAAATATTATTCCACTTTCTTTCTTTCCACAAAATCTGCATTCACATTCGAAGTCCAGAAGGTGATGTTAATATAAGACTTTACAAGCTTCTAGTGCCCAGACTCTAGTTCTGTTTTTTGGTTTATTTGTCACATTTTCATCAAATATCATCGAATCAGAATATAGAGTCAGGTCCTTCTCAGCGGGCCCTGCTGGCCGTTTACTGGTTTTACATCCCAGGCTGTTGAAAATGGGCCCCTCCTTGACTGGTGGGGAAGAGAGAGCCAGTTGTCATGGTCATGCTGGCTGAAAGTTGCAGGGGCCAGCTGTAGCACAGGAGCCGTTCCCTCTCATTTCCACTTCATTTATCTGCTCCTGCTCTTCCCTCCATCCATCCATCTATTCCTTCTTCTTTTCCTCTGCCAGTGGACCAGCACTCTCTCCATGCTGAGCTCCACTGTGCCCAGTCAACTGTGGCAGAGCAAATGGCATCTCTTTGTTTCTTGTCTCTCTCCCTCACAGTTTTTATTTGGTAAAATACACCGTGTACTTCATATATTTTGAAGCCTTTAGATATTAAATACACTCGTAGGTCTGTGTTTATGTTTTTTCTTAATTGTGGCATCAGCCTTTCACTTTTTGTCTCAGTCTCAGATTTAGAAGAAATATTTATCACTGCATTGCTTTGGGTAAAAAAACAATTAAGAGAGAGTCAGGGGTGGAATATTGGTTTTTGCCTGTAAAAATGACAACTGGAGTCATGCAGCAAATAAACAAACATAAAGGAAACCAAATCACTTCCAGATCTGACCCACTGTAGAGCAGAGCCAGGTCCAGACAGAGCATTCTCTCTGTTTCCCTTTTCCCTCCCTCCCTCCTCTCCTTGGTATGAATCTGCCGTATCTCATTCCCCAGCGCTAATTCCAATTTAATTGCCAGTAGCCTGAAGCCTCCTCAATAGGAGTAACAAATGGTTTGATTCTGTAGACTTCATCAGACTGCATTTTAAATGCGACACAGTAACCCGGTGCGAATGCCAATGAAGCCTGGCGAGTAGCTCCTCTGTTTACTAATTATCCTTTTTCTTACTCCAAGCCACACTGCACAAGTTGTCTGATTAAATCGGATTTGTGGGGATTGGAGGGTGGGGTAGGTGGGTGCTCCGGTGGTGGTGGTGGTGGTGGTAGTTGGGGCTGGGTGGATTGGATGGCAAACGTGGTCCATCTCTGCAAATGATCCGCACATCCACAACACGAAGGGGCCGCTGGTGCAACTGTAAATCATGTTAAAGGGCTTTGCCGCTGTTTTTCACACTGACATTAATTCCCAGCTTGTGCCGTTGATGATCTTTACAGTCAGCATGGCGGTGAGGAAAAAAACAAACACATGCTGGCAAGTATATTCTAATGACATTTCAGAATTGATATCAACTGCAGTCATGCAGTGGGCGAATTTGAGATTTGAGGTTTGTGAGTGAGATATGTATTTAAGATCTGAAAACTTTTAAAGAGCCATGTTAGACTAATGTAGAATCATAACAGCCCCACGCTAATTTGTTACTAATGAAGAAAGAAATCTTTAAAAATGGGGTCACTGTAGTTTTGTGGCAAATTGCTCAAACAATAGTAAATAGCACATTTGATTGACATCATTAGATTGATAAATTAAGAAAATAAGAAAACTATATATATATATATATATATATATATATATATATATATATATATATATATATATATACACACTCAACATTATAACATAAGAATTAAGTAAACAATAAGCTGGATAAGAGGAATAAAATGGATGAAATGGGAAATCGTCTGCCTTCACACACCTGAGTAACCTGAGTAACATCCCATTCTTAATCCATAGGGTTTAATATGATGTCAGCCCACCCTTTGCAGCCTCAACAGCTTCAGTTCTTCTGGGAAGGTTTTCCCACAGTTTAGGAGTGTTTATGGGAATTTTTGACCATTCTTCCAGAAGCACATTTTTGAGGTCAGACACTGATGTCGGACGAGAAGGCCTGGTTCACAGTCTCCATCCCAATCCATCCCAAAGGTGTTCTCTCAGGCTGAGGTCAGAACTCTGTGCAGGCCAGTCAAGTTCTTCCACACCAAACTGGCTCATCCATGTCTTTATGGAGCTGCACTGGTGTGCAGTCATGTTGGAACAGGAAGGAACCATCTCTAAACTGTTCCCACAAAGTTGGGAGCATCAAATTGTCCCAAATGTTGCATTAAGAGTTCCTTTCACTGGAACTAAGGGGCCGAGCCCAACTCCTGAAAAACACCCCCACACCATAACCCCCCCCCTCCACCAAACTTTACACTTGGCACAATGCAGTCAGATAAGTACTGTTCTCCTCGCAACTGCCAAACCCAGATTCTTCCATCAGATTTCCAGACAGAGAAGCGTGATTTGTCCCTCCAGAGAACACATCTCCACTGCTCTAGAGTCCAGTGGCAGTGTGCTTTACACCACTGCATCCAATACTTTTCAATGAGATTGGTGATGTAAGGTTTGGATGTAGCTGCTCGGCCATGGAAACCCATTCCATGAAGCTCTCTACACACTGTTCTTGAGCTAATCTGAAGGCCACATGAAGTTTGGAGGTCTGTAGCGACTGACGGTAGAAAGTCAGTGACCTCTGTACACTATGCAGTTCAGCCTCTGATGACCCTGCTGTTTTACATGGTTTACCACATTGCTGAGTTGCTGCTGTTCCTGATTGCTTCCACTTTGTTATAATGGCACAAACTGTTGACTGTGGAATATTTGATGATGATGATACTTTATTGATCCCACAATGGGAAAATTACGGTTACCAGAACACCGATCCAAGAAGACAAACAAACATGGGGAGATAGGTGAACTGTGGCCATGCTGCCCCCCTTCTGGAGGTGCTGCCATTAAAAAGACAGAAACAATAGTGAAAATGAGTGAGGAAAAAAATCATCTCATACTTTGTATACATACGCACATACACAGTATAAGGTTTAGCAGAGAGGAAATTTCATGACTCAGAGCGACCCATTCTTTCACAAATGTTTGTAGAAACAGTCTGCATGCCAAGGTTCTTGGTTTATAAACCTGTGACCATGGAAGTGATTGGAACACCTGAATTCGGTGATTTGGATGGGTGAGTGAATGCATAGTGTGGGCTTTTAATATACATATATGTTACATAAATATTACATTCACTTTTCCCTTTGGGTTCAGGGTTTATACATTTTACTGGACAACAGAGAACCCTGTGGCACAGAGGAATAAGCTACTAGGCTTTAGTAGCACACAGTACTTGGAAGAAGGCTGAATGTATTGCTGGCCTTGGTATTCATTTGTTCATAATAAAAAAAAAAAAAAAATACAGATATTATTACCAACCTTATCCATTTAGCATGCCTCAATCACAGCTTTGTTTTCCAAAAGACCCATGCTGAAAAACACTCAGTCATTAAGCCTCCCTTGCAATGTATTGTCCATCATAACGCACCACAGACACTGAGCTAACGCTACAATTTGAGCAATAATGTGCAAGTAGTAATGAAGTGCTCCAGTTGCTACAGTAGAGAGAGAATATGGCAGGGCTCTGAATGCTGTGCAGATGAGGAAATTTGCACCGCTATAAAGACCTCTCCCTGTCAACTAAATGGCCAGTTGAGCTGCCATATGGTTGTGCTGACATTATCTCTGGGTAATTAATATGGCATCTCGCCTGGCATCTGGTGGCATTAATCTAGCTGGGAGCAGTTCATCTTACAATGTCAGCGCTGCTGCGGGCCCGACGTGAATTATCACTGCCCGATGGAACAGGGAGGCAGGGACGAAACAAAACAACACACAGCGGGGCAGGGTCTGTTGACTGTGTGCTATTGCATTGTGTTATCATAGAGATTGCCTTTTACTTTGATTTCTTGTTTACTTCTTTTGCATGAATAATGTGAAGAGTTATTGGGTCTTTGAACTGACTCCTTGGCAGTCCCGTGTCATTACTGGCAGGCTCGTATGAATGTGTTCAGTTACTCGTTGTCTTGCCTTTAACTGCACTTGAGCTAAAATGTTGTAGCCTGCTCTAATTTTATATGTTTCCTAATTATAAAAACCTATCCTATTACAATGTAATTTCTCTTCTTATTTTAATATTTATTATTGGTAGTGGTAGTATTAATATAATTACAATTAAAATACAAGGTTTACACAGGTTGCTGTTTATTGGAGTAATGTAAGGCACTGAATTCCAACTTTTGACATGTAATGTTTTGTCATACATCATGCATTCAGCACAGGTCATGTCTAGTTTTGAGCAGGAGGTGGTTTTCTATCCCACGTTATTTTTTAGGACTGCCTCAATGCTGCCTCTTTTATTAATCATCTTTTAACTATTCAGCCGCCTCTTGGTTTCCTAATCTGCAGTTCAGAGCTGCTGATAGAAGGTTTGTCCACACAGATATTAGTTTAGCAGCCCATTTCTGATTGGAAGCTGAAAATATCTCCCATATGTTTTTAGAGGCTAAAATAAATTGATTTTGTGCAGCCAGTTATGGCATTGCACTTGCGTGGTGCAGAGCTGTCCATCAAAAGTATCAGCCACTGGGTATTTTCAATTAAAAATAGGGTTGTTTTTCATGTACAAGGGGAAAACATGTTCATGACCTCGCATAACCTTAGAAAGCATTAAATCTCTGCCTGGTTCGATGTAACCATTTTATACTCTGTTGCCTCAATCCAGCGGTTTTATTCAGATGTAGAGCTCCCTTTCTCCGTTACCCTGAAGCCTCATTTTAGCAGTCATTCCTCCCTCCTCCAGTTTGATCAATAAATAATTCTGCGGAGGTGTTTTAAATGAATTAGCAGCAGCGCAAACATTCCATCTTATTTTCTTCCTCGTGCCGAATACACAAGCGCACAACAGCGCGGGATGCCTCGGTAGATGCCAGACCCCTGTGTTTATTTTTCCGTGTTATGTATCTGTGTTTTGAAGCACACGGGAGGAACTATACCGATGGTGTGAGTTGAGAAAAGAGGATTTATGAGAGTGCTGTGCCTGGTTGGATAACAGGATACTCTGATTGAAAAGTGCATAGTGAATATGGCATTCACCTACAGGTTATTATTCTGAAAAGCTGTGTCTGTTGAAGTTGAGGTAAACATGAAATGTCTCCAGCAGCAACAGGTTTCAACACTAAAATCCTTAACATGTCGAATAAACGTCTCTTGGAGTGGAAATCTGAGGAGATTTCAGGATGTAGCGCAGACCACAGGGGATGAAAAGCTCATAAAAGTAGTCCTAACTTAGACCAGGATTGTTTTCTTGCCAAATTGAAACTATTTGCATGTAACAAACAGATCATTTGCTAAGGGTGTGCAGAGTGATGTAATTCAGATGCAATGCACAATATGTAAACTACTTTAACAGAGTGCTTATTTCCTCATTTCTGCATCTGCGTTGGCAGTTCTTCAGCTTCTGCTTGGCGCCATGTGGTAGCTTTACTGCACAATCAGTTTAAATGTACAGTTCTCAAGAACGCAATGAAAAGCTCTAAAACAGTTTCCCACTTGAATATTGATCCCCTGAACATTTTGTGAAGATTTGGTCGGCAAACACCCAGCCATTTTTCTTTTGACTGTTAAAAACAAATTTGTTTCCTTGATCATCTGTTGGTGCAATCATTATCATACTGAGGAGCATATGTCTAACAGTTTGTTTCAATGGCTAAGACTGAATGAGGCTAAGAGTCTGTCACTGTGTAATACGCAGTAATGAGGAAATCCCCCACACTGCAGAAAGAAATGCAGTTTGTAAAGAAATCCAGTGACATTAGTATTAAGACAAATAATAATGATATGGATATAATATAGATGTTTTTTTTAACTGCTTCTTGAATTTTCTCTTTTTTTTGTTGATGTGTTTTGGAAGAAACTTTTTGTGGCGCTGCTCAGGCAAGCGACAGTTGTCCAAAGGGGCAGGGATGTAGCTTAACATCATATGAGGGACCCTTTTCAGTCCGTATAAAAGAAAATTAAAGAAGGCGCTTATTTATTTATTTAAGATGCATATCTCTGGTGACACCCCCATAGAGGCAGTGGTATAAAAGTGCTCTGCGACCTTTTCAGAAAGGCTGCGACTTGATATGTGATGAAGTCTGATTGCAGGTGTACAGCAAACACTTTACAAAGCTAAAGAGCAGCAGGAATATCGCTGTTTCTTTGATTTCTCACACCTTGTCCTGCCAATACAGGCAGGGCTGTTGTGACTGGTGCTTGTGTGGACTGTCAGTTAGATGGCGGGGGATAGGCGAGCAACCAGTAGGGTGGATGTTGTTGTGCCTGACTGGTGTTCAGACTGGTGTACTGTAAAGCAAAGATAGTTCAAGGCAAGGAAATAAAGGAACAGACATGAAAGAAGCCTATTAACAGCGTAATGATCTGAACTTTCAGCTGTGATGGTCATTCCTTCTAAACAGGACATGCCAGGAATGAAAGGGTCTGGTTCGACAAACCAAACCAAACCAGTGCGTCCCGGGAAAGTGTCAGCTGTTGGTTGAATTGCTGGAAATGGCTTAGTCAGACTGAGTCATTTCCAGGTAGTTTTTGATCATCTGTGAAAAAGCTCAGAAGACAGCTTGCTTCTGAGAATAGCTGGATTTCTTTTTTGACTGAGCCACTCGTGAATCTGTCATCAAACAAAAGAGGGCACTTTTAAGGTAAAAGATGTTATTTCTTCACAACAATAAAGTAAGGGTGTATTCACTGGCCTTCCAGGATTTAAACCTCATGCTGGACAGTTGGGTGTGTTTTTATTTTATTTTTTTCAAGCTTCCATTTCCAGATCAGTTATGAACATTCATTATCCAGATGAATCACATTTAGGTGAGTTGAAATTCTTGTCAAGGCAGCAGCTCAGAATCACATGTTGTGGCGTCTTTGGCGTCATGTTTCTGTTATTACACCTCAATCTGAGACATTTCATCATAGTCTGTTTGATGACAATAAAAGCTTTCTATTCTACATCTCCAATTAATACTGGTGCACTAGGATACAGACACCTACATTTAGTCACTATTCTGCTCTCTGTATAGATAAAGTATAGCTTGCTATAGATTACTATTGACAAGAGCAAGCAGTAACAGAGGTTGAGGGCTGTGGTAATGGCCTGTGATTGAACACCTTGTGCTGAGGTCCCGCTGCTCTCTGCCTCATTAACTCTGGCAGTTCCTCTCTTCAGCACGCTGCATTGCAGACCACAGTCAGGATGCATTTAACTCTCTCAACTACAGTTCAGGAAATGTGCATTCAGAAAGGATTTAAAGCAGCATAAGGACTTTAATTCTCATCTTGAGTAACGTCTCTGAGTTGCTGCAAATATCTCAGGTTGCTGCTAAGCTTCTAATCGAGGAGGATAGACTGCTGCCATGTGGAGTATGTGAGTGGCAGCACCTTGAGGTCTGTGGGGAGCTTTTGAGGTCTGTAGTTACATTTTACCACTCACCAAAATTCATTTTAATGCACTTTATTCACTTCTCTTTAAGCCTTAGTATCCTCAAAATGACTATCGTCAAGGGGCCTAGAAAACGTACAGTAGCGAGATCCTGATGCTTCTTAATGGTGCTGCATTTTTGTCAGCTCCACATTTAATTCAACTTTTGGCCACAGTGGTGGAATTTAAAACTTATAACTAAAGGTTTTGAAGCTTAAGCTGTTTTCACACATGCACTGCAGCCCTGAACTTTTCTGGATATTACCAAACAGGGCTGCAGAGCTGTGAGAATGCAAATGTCCCAAACATTAAAACGGTCTTCAACATGCCAGATCCCCTAATACAGAGTCCGTGTGACGTCCAATTGTGCCCATGTGAAACAAGCGCGGCAAATGAGTGGGTGCCATGTGTCCAGCATCAAACACTCGAACCACACAGCACCCTTGCCTGATCCAGAGTATTCCCAGTAGGGGCCACATATCGGTAGCAGACTGTATCCTGTGGTGTGAGAAAAGTCCTCCTTGTACAGTGTTCAGTTCATCTTTGATAACAGCTCTGTTTGTTTTTTGGAAGGTGACAGCTAAAGCAGTTTCTGATAAGTTTTTGAGGCTGTTAATCAAGATGGATAACTTTTTTTTTCTTTTTTTTTTTTGAGTAGGCGTGTGAGTGGTGGGTGGTTACCCTGTTGCTGCTGAAAGCACCAGCCTCAATGGCTAGCATCTAGCCACAGGCCATTTCTCTGCGCCTTGCTCATCCGGCCACTGTCACCTCCCATCGGGGAGTATTCCTCTCCATTACCGGCCTGTGTCCATCCCCACTTAAATAACAGCAGCCCTGCCACTCCAGGCCCATTAAGATACTGCCGGCACTGCTGTGGCCTCACACACAAGCAGCCACAAACTGCCCAAGCCTTTATAAATAGATGGCACGAGAAGTAGAGGGAGGCTGGTTAAAGGAGGTAAATTATTCCAAAACAGCCAAACAGGACTGAGACTAAGAACCCTCCGCCGCTGTGGCTCCACAGCTCCTCCTTTCAGGTGTCACTTTGGGCTGACTCAATTTTACACTGTAATGGACCTCCTGGGTCAACTACTTTTCTCCCACCTTTCCTTCCTTTTTTTTTTATCTCTCCGCTGCTCTCTTCATCTATCAGCGGCTGACAACCCTTTTACTCACTTTACTGCAACACACAATTATTCCCTGTACCGGAGTTTGGACCACTTAATTTTGTCAAACTGTAATCAGTGTTAGCACTTTTCTACAAACTGCGCTTTGCAAGCAAGAAGGGCGAATGATAGCAAGGAAGAAGCAATTTCCTGCTCGACTGTTGAACAGAGAAGGTGAAACATCTGGAATCTGGGATGTCACATATAGTTTTTGCGGAAAGTTTTAAAAGACTGAATTTGGATTTTTGCATTTTATGTTTTAATTGCTGGTTTCAGATGAACCACTTTTACACTGTGTTTTTATTGCAATTAATTAAACACAGGCTGTAGACAGTCTTCCAGCTTCCAGCAGTATTCTGTAGGTATATTCCTGCACTCTAATAAGATCCATAAAAGCGTACTGATGACAGAAAAAGACACAGTGGGGAAAATGACAGCAGGAACCCCCCCCCCCCCCCATGCAATAATTAACATTTGGTTAGGTTTAAGCACAAAACATGTTTAGGGGAAGATCATGATTTCCGTCATCCTGAAATACCAACTTCTTCCCTGCAACATAATTTGACTTCCTCATTTGCTGCTGTCATAACTTTTACAGGTCCTGAAGGGTTTTGTATCTTAAAATTAATATACATGACAATGGCACATGAAAGTGAGTTGTACTAAGATGTATGTTTGTGGAAGAATCCCTCAAACATTTGTTAATAGCAGCCCTTCAAGCTGCATAAATGTGTTCATTTATGAGTTCTTTGTGTGTGTGTGTTGTTTAGAAGGCAGCGTGTTTAAATGGCCGTCACTTCCTGGTGGGCTTGAATTAACCACCTTTGTTCCAGTGCATTTTTGTCTGTATTTGTCACACCAGCTCTTCATGCTCTGAGCCACTTGCTCAGCTAGATTGTGTTGCTTTGATAAAAGCGGTCACTGTCAGACCTCTTTTCAAGCTGATACACACTTGGTGACGCATATTGTACGCCATAATGTGCCACACCACTGTAACTGCCCTCACTTCAAAGTAGTCTTTTTCATTCTGTGCTTCCACTTTTTGTTCCACGGCTTTGTTTTTCTGTGTTTGCGTGAGAGTGTGTGCGTTGGTATCTAGGTTTCAGATTTCCACCGTGCCTTGACCTAAACCTGAGGTCAGAGGTCTGCTGACCTTTACATTCCAAAACCATTTTTTTCCTCTCTAATTCTTGATCTTTGGCCAAAGTCTCCAACCAACCCCACCACCCCCCCCCACGTCCACCATTCTCTCGTTTTCTCTGATGCCCACTCCACCTCTGCTCCTCTTAAACCATTTTCATGTTCTTCCTCCTGCACATTCAGCGGCCTTTTCACTGATTAAGGTAGAGATGACAAGAAGGCACAGGTGAGGAGACTCCAAAAAAGTGCAAACAAGTTTAGCTGTATTGACCTGCGACTTTCAGATTACATTTACACAGATTATTACACTGTAGCTCTTTGTGAAACAGACACTTAATGTTCTGAGCTGGGGAAACCCCTTCAACAGTGGCTAATCAAATGCATCAAATGACTAACACAGCAACAGAAAACTGACATTTGTCGAGAGGTTTGAGCTGGAGAAAACTAGAGTTAAAAGCCTCAAGGTAGCACGAATATGCTCTGAAAAATTAAAATGCAAAAAGTGGCATAAAAGCTGCCCTGATGTTGAAACAATGAGTTGGTCAGCAGCACATTAGGAATCATACTTCAAGGAGCAGGAATGTAACTGATATCACATGTGGGGTTGGAAGATTAGTACCTCAGGCTTTCAGTCATGAGTGCTCACCAAGGATCTAATGAAAACTCTGCACTCCTGTAGACACACCTGATTCCCTTCATGTACAAGAGAAACAGAGACAGTCCTAAAGTCAGAAGCAGAAGGTTTGCCAATATTTATTTTTCTCCACTACATGTAGCAAAGTGAGATTTTTTTTTTTTTTGCATCACCTTCTTCTGCTAAAAACCAGATCTCCTCTCTTTACCTGCTTTCCAACAACTCTTCTATCCTTCCTCCTATCATCATTCTCCAGCACTATACCCCCCCCTTCATCCCAGTTCTTTAGCGTGTAGAGCAGCCGAGACAGTGATTGATCTGGTGTGGAGGCTGTCGTGGGCCCGCCTCCTCCTCCAGTGGTTATGAACATGAGGCGGGCTGCTCTTCATAGATTTTTAAATTAGTGTCAGCTTTGCCCCAAAGATGTGTTATTGACTGATGAAATAGAAACTGAGCTCCAAACACTCAGTCCTTCCCCAGAGTTTTCCCCAGCCTGGTAATTGAAAAAGTGTGAAGGGAGTGTGTTCAAAGGAGCGTGCAACTGTGTGTGTGTGTGTGTGTGTGTGTGTGTGTGTGTGTGTGTGTGTGTGTGTGTGTGTGTGTGTGTGTGTGTGTGTGTGTGGTTGTGTTCACGTGTGTGTGTGTGTGTTTTGCTGTGTTTGTGGGCTCTTTATCTCTGCTGAAGAAAAATGCACAGTGCTCGCTGGAGTCAAGATGCGATTGAAGTATTGCATAGGAGATCTTTATCTTTCTGCACACCCACCCTAAAACATGAGTACTGCGTGCAACTTTAATCCTATAAATACAGTGTGGTTTACGTGCACTTGTGAAGAAGTTTTTTTTTGTTTTTTTTTTAGTAAAATATGATGTGCCTGAATTCTCAACGTCATACCTGTGTTGTTATCCCGTATCTTCATCACTGTAAGCTTACACAACCTCGTGCAGTTTGTTTGAGAAAAGCTGACTTTGGCCGTCACTATGGATCTCCACTGAAGTGCTGCTGTATGTTTCATAGTGACAGTGCTTTGTTTTTCCTGAAATGAGCACAACACAACTTAGATCTGAGTTTGGTAATGCAGGCAACCATGAGGCTGTAGTCACTCCTTTAATTGCAAAGATATGGAAACACAAAAAGACACATACGAGTCAATATCAAAAGCCTCGAGTTTTAATAAATCCTTTGCATCAGTGGCATTTTATGAATGAAATGAAGTCATGTTTGAAACTAATGAACCTGTATCTTCCTCTGCGCAGGGTCCGACATGGCCATCTTTTGCCTGCTTTGTGGGAAGCGCTTCCAGACCCAGACGGCGTTGCAGCAGCACATGGAAGTCCACGCCGGCGTTCGCAGCTACATTTGCAGCGAATGCAACCGGACTTTCCCCAGCCATACTGCACTCAAGCGTCACCTACGCTCACACACAGGTCAGTGGGAGCAGTCATTATCCATCGCCGCTACGTTGATAAGTCTATGGTATAGTTTAAATCGCTGAGGTGCTCCACAGGGAATTATCCAGCTATTCATTTTCAGCTTCTTCTGTTGCTCTGGATTATGGTGATACTGTAGCAAATTTAGTGCAGTAGAGTAATCTTTGAGTCCACAATACATTTTCAATCTTGATCTTAGGAAACCTTCGTGTACCCACACCAAATGGGATATGTAATCCCTTTGCTGCTTTTCTGTGTCCTAGGGTCTGCTCTGATTTTAATTCAAAATGCCTCCAAAAGTAGGATTCTGGTAGACCTCATAATTAGATGTCTAAACCACCTCCTTCCTGTACCCCTAATGCTAAGGCAGCACGCCCAGAACAAAAAAAAAAGTATGTTAGTCCCTGTAATTCCTAGTTAAGTGACAGTCAGAGGTTACAGAGCTTGGACTATACTGTAGAGCTGAGAACTGTGCATTCATTTTTTCATAGTTATCAGTGTGCTTTCACAGCTTCCCCTTAATGAGAATTTTGTTTCCATTTGTTAGCATAATGAGCCAAACAGCACTCAGATCGAGCTCTTTTTGGCAAATTTTAGCTTTGCTTTAAACAGCATGAAAATGCGTAAACAAAAGCATTAAATAAAACTCATAGCATTGCCTGCTATGAAGTAAATAATATCTTTGTGCATAGTTTCCATGTTTGCTGTGAATGATGTGCTAGCTTATGTTCACAATGTTTGAAGAACTTTTTAAGCTTCTTCAAAAGTCCAAAAGCTGCTGTGAGTTTACTTTAGCATAAAACATTTTCCCGGCCAACTCAAGGTAAGGGAAAGGAAAAGAAACAGACAGTAGCAGCGTCACTAACTTCAATTTCCTTTAAGGCAACAAGCACAGTAACTGTTACACTGAAACTTCAGGCACTTCATACAAAGAGGGACCTATATCACATGTAGGATCCTTAAATGGAAAGGTAAATAGACCGTATGGGTGATAACAAGAGCATCATTCCCTATCAGATATCCAGTTCTCTTATCAGTTAGCCAGGAGTGGAGAACGGGTATGTAGATAAACAAATGCTTGACTCAAATAATCTTTGGATCTTTGATTGATGCTTCGAAGCTTGGACTTTCAGAGGGAAGCGCTAGTAATCGCCAAAGTATGGACTATTGGAGAAATGATTAGTAGGAATTAATACTGGCAGAACAAATTGTAAACCTAGCTCATACTAATGTCGGATTTCCATTTTATTTATGGTAGATGCCCACACCTACTAGACCTATAATTCAGTCCCTGTGGTTCCATAAAATCTGCATTTATTATTGTTCCAGCTGATGCTCTGCTTACATGTTCTTAATTTTGTGTGTGTGTGTGTTTAATGGAGACCAGTAAATGTGATGATGTCTAGCAGTACCCAAAACTTCTGGTAATCTGAGTTAATTTTTAGAATACCATAAAGTATAATTAGGTGTAATAATAGCACAGCTGAATTTGAAAAAAGAAGTATGGCCAGTGTAGGACAATTAGCAGGGTTGTCACTGACAAATATAGATGCAAAGCAAGAAGGCATGTTTTATTTTAGTAAATTTGAGTGAACTGTTACCCCTTTCCTGTTACACTGCTGTTTTCGCTCAGCTGAGTAAACAGCATTAATTCAGGTCAACGCTAAATGAATTCTGCAGCAGTCACAGAAAGCGTATTTACAGCAACTATTTTTTTGTTGTTGCTGTTTTGTTTTTTCTGGGGGGTTTTTTTTGTTTGTTTTTTTTTCTTATGCCAACTTGTAATTCTTTCAGTGCCTAGCTCTCTACTGAGATGAGGCCAGGATACTAATACATTTTTGCAAGGGAGCAGAGGTAGCCTGACGGATGCGGCCATTCAGAGTAAAGAGAAAAAAAGCCGTAGCCATGACAGAATATGAACACATGGAAATGAATCCCATTTCACTGGCAAGGGATGGACGCTTTTTTCTTCCCCCTCTCTCTCTCTCTCTCTCTCTCTCTGTCTCTTAGCCAGCCGCCTGTCTGCGACCTTAAATAACAGTCTCACTGTCAGAGCCGATTTAGCTCACCGGCTCACGGATAAATATTTGAAACGAAAGGCAGTGAGATGAGAGCAGTCGGCCCTATTTACAAGTCAGGCAAATACACCATTAGTGTGTGATGGTGGTAGAAGCCGGGGGGGTAGGGGGGTGGGGGGACGTGGCTGCTTGAGCCGCCTGTACAGTAGCAGTGCGCACATCTGTTCTATATACCAGACATTGGAGGGGACACATGCAGCGTCTCTGATCCACCTGCCCACCCGGGCGACGCAAATGTCACCTCAGCTCGTCAGCGAAGCTGCAGATGAGACTCCGCAGCCTCCTGCCACTTTGAACCTCATCCCACTGTGGGCGTGTGTTAAATCACAATGAGCCAGCCGTGAAAGCAATCGTTTAAATATGATGCAGAGCCTTTTGTCAGGGGATTATAAAGTCAGCAACTCACACAGCCATCATAGGCGCCAGAAATAGGTCTAATTTACCCTCCAAAAAAAAAAAAAAAAAGTGGAGGCATGGTGTTCCTCTGCATTTACACTTTGATGTTAATAATCTCATTCACACTTTGCTTGGTAACGAGGCAAAAATAGTGCTTAAAAACAGACAGCTAGACAGCGTATCCACCTTAGAGAATCAGCCTTATAACTTTAGCTTCATGTGATACAGGGGCACGTGCACTCTCTCTCAGAGCAAAGTTCACCTTCGGATTTTTGTCACATTTTTTGTGACATTGTGTTGCACGCACCTCAAGTGATCCCTTTGTTTTGTGTTTGCACGTTTCACAGTGTGCATCAAACATGCGCAGGGGTGTTGGCCTGGTCTCACATTTAGACTCCAACAAATAATTTCAAATTTGATTATCAATCAAAGAATTGCTCTTTTAATAATGCACTAATTAACTTATTTTTACTTGTAGCAAGTGTTAGATGTGTACCTTAACTAAAGGGCGTTGTCCATGCTAGTTTTGTTCTTGTATTTTCTAGGAGAATATCCCCTCCAAAAAGAAATATAGATAAGTGAACATTCAGAGGGGGTGTATTTGTAAAGCTCCATAAATTAGACGTTAGGGCTGTCTGAATGTAGCCCCAGAGGCGAAGCTGAAGTAATGTAAGCCTGTAAATGTAAATAAATGATGTCCATCTGTATGCTTTTATCAGTTAGGATCTTTTCTCATCTGGATTTTGTTAGACAGCTCAACCAAAGACAGTGATTAAAAACAAACCGCATTAACAAAGCCCCCCATATACTGCAAGTCACAGAAGCTTCTACAATGATACTCATTTTCTTTACTTATGTTAAGTTAGTGTAATCCAAAAAAAAAGGTGAAATGGGAACCATCAGCTGTTCCCTGTAGGTTTAGTTGTGGTCCTAAAAATATCGTCATATCAATGCTGATAAACGGCGTGCACCGTCAAAGACAATTTTATCCATATTCTCAAACCTAATGTTGCACAGTAATCGCTAAGCAAATACTTTGATAATTGGACACGTGACTAAATATTTTCTCTGTATTCATAATGACTCATCACACAAATTTAAATGTAAGATGCAAGATTGATGTATGTTTTCTTGATTGCTAATATATTATATATGTGGCGTACTTATTATCTATTGCTGCAGGACAGGTTAAAGGTACACTATCCTCCTCTTTTCATTACTTTTTTCCAGTACTTATTGGTGGGATTGACAGGGATGACTGGCGCTTATGATGTGCAAAGGGAGACGGAAAACTTTTCATATGCTGCCATTTTTGCTTATTGTTTTTGTATTTTGGGAAAAAGCGGTTAGCCATATGCCAAGTTAAGTCATAAAATTTATTCAGTCTTCTTCACTCAGCGCTCCGTCTGCTCTTTATTCTGATTTAGTGATGGTTGACCTGTTTGGGTATTTTTTTTTTTTTCTTATTGGAGTTTTCTGCTCACAGATTTAGTGCTCTGCTTCGCTCAGACTTGGAAAAAATGTATTTCCTCTCATCTGGACTTAAGGCAGACACTGAAAGATGGAAAGTAATTGAAACAAAACACCGCAGGAGAAATGCTGATCCATATTATATTACCATAATAATGGCTTTTCAGTGGCAGACTTTGGTGTTTAGGTGTGACAGTTGTGTGGTAAATGAGGTTTGGATAGGGTGTCTTTGTTCCAGTTGTTTTCAGCACGCAGATGTAACATGGAGGCACCGGTTGCTGGCAGGTATTTTCCCAGAAGCAGAGCTCGATTTTGACAAAAATCCCCAGCAAATACCAAAATCTCAGTTCCTAGTAGTCAGCCTTAATTTTAATGGACAGACAGTGGCAGCTCATCTTCCATACAAAGCATCCTAGATATTAGTTATTGGTTGACTCGTTGTTCTGTTGTATCAGCTGACAGCAGAAAGCAGCAAAAGCACTTTTATGGACATTCATTACGTGTGCTTCATTTTACCTGTCTGCGGCTTTATCTATTGAACGCAGCTTTGCTGGTGTGGGCTCTGACACTGGATCAGCATTTAGGACAAGGAAGGGGGGAAAAAAAAACAGATTTAATGGTGTTTATTTCAGCATCTTAATCTTGCCATCTCCCTCTCCCTCCATCACTGTTTTCATTTTCCTCCATCCACCTGCAGTTTCATTACCTTCTCTTAACATCCTATTGCGCGTTCTTACTGCCATGTTGCCTGTCTATTTTATTTATTTTTATCTTTATTTCACGCATGTAGTACAGTATAGGTTTGAGCACTCGCGCACAAATACACAATGCTGGCTTATAAAAGTGGCAGTCACAGCAGCTGTGTTATTTCTCTTCCCTGGCACCGCATGCACACAGACATACACACTCTCTCTTTACAGACCAGCCCTTCATTAATATTCTGTTGTTGTGCACTGTCTGTGTGTAAGTGTCTGTTTTTTTTTCTTTTTTTTTAAACTCCGGGCCAATTTGCTGTCTGCTGTGGCGGGGTGTTTTGTGTTCGCAGCTGTATTTGATAGTGCTACAGCCAGAGAGAGAGAGAGAGAGAGAGCTGAATCGAATTTAGAGAGAGAGAGAGAATGAGGCAGTTCTGGTCCTGGCAGTGATGGAGCCTGGTGATTTACAGCCTCTTACCGTATATAATGAACACGCACCGTGTGCCCATGGGCACAGGAACCCTCAGCCGTCCTTTGGGGTGTCAAAAGGAGGTGATGAGGAGGGGGTCAGGAGACGCAGGTGGTGATGCTCGGGGGCACCCTTGGGTTCAGTCACCATGCTGTGGTTCCACCTCACTTTGCCGGGTCCTCATCTGTCGCGTCCCTGCCATGTGGTCACACCAGAGAGATAACACACAAAAAAAAAAATGAGAAAAAAAGGGAAAACAAGGAAGGAAGGGAAAAAGAAATGGAGGATGGAGAGATGGAGGAAGTAATAGTAACAGATTTGGGATGGACAGAGGACGCGTCTCCATTATTCTCGGCCTCCCATGAGAATATCCTGGCAAAATGAAGCCATGTCTGCTCCTTTACATTCTCACCATGTGATTATGGAATTGTATTTGACTTATATAAAACTCTGCAGTGCAACTTTGCACTTTGGCGTCCCCGAGTGGCAATGGGAGATAACAGGAGCATCCAGCAACAGGGTGTTTGAGTAAGACTGCAACCCCTCTGTATTTTATACTGTTGTTATTTTTCAGCCTCTCCTCACACCAGAATGCCTTTTATTAGTTTTGCAGTGGGTCTCTAAGCCTGAATATTATAAATTTGTTGTCTATTAGCTAAGTAGTAGTAGCCAGTGCAGTAAACTAACATAAGCACTAGCTGTAGCATTGATTTGTGTGCTAGTGTATAGGAAAACTAGTGTTTTTTTCCCATTGTTGTTAACTATGTTTTGAGATAGTTTCCTTCTTGTTTTTTTGTTTGTCCGTTTATTGTTGCTGAAAATGAAAGAGTTGCTTGACTGTCTACAGTAACTTGAAATAAAGTCAGTTTAAATGGGCTCAATTGGAGTGATTTATAAACCATATCTATGCTTCAGAACATCTATAAAGCTCTGAGAGAAGTCCAAAAATTTTTACTGTTTTTCAAATTTGTGCATTTTAATAAAACTAACCACCACTAACATACAGAGTACATATTCTGTCAGTTATTTTTAGTGAGGATGCAGGAATCTTGTATTACATTATCAAATAAAGCAAGTTCTTTCCTACTAATGTAAGATTTTTGATGTTCACTAGCAGCAGAGATTAGCACAGCAACAGGACTTTAAACGTAAATAGCTCTCCGTAGACCTTCTTCGGGTATTAGCATCCCACTTGCTGGTCTGATCGGAGGCCTTAATTAAAGGCAGGTGAATCTGAGCTCAATTATTATTCTTGCAGCGTTGTGCAAGCCCACCGAGCTCTGTGATGGATTGTGATCTCTGCTTTGGTTGAAACGCTAGAAAGAGCACAATGTCTTACAGCGGGAGCCACTGATAACTTCATGCAGACAAATAAAGACTGTCACTTTTATTGATTTTTACCCAGCCCCCACCACTGCCACCATATACACCCACATCCCCTGCTCCATCCCTGCATCAGTTTTATCCCTCCCCCTATACCCCTCCATCCCCAGCCTGCCTTTTAATGGAAATGCATCCAACATCAGAAAGCTTTGAAAACGTTTCCCTCCATAAAAGTATAACATACCCAAAATGTGATCAGCATGTAAAGATTTAAAGAGCATCCAGTTTACATTGCATTCTCATCCTTCCTTTGTCTCTTCTCCTAAATAAACCAGCTACGTGCATGCATACTGTATGTGCATACATAAAATCTTAAATAAAATATGCAGGATGGAAGTGAAATAGTCTCTTAACAGCGGGGCATTGGTAGCAGCACATAACGAGAAATGCAATTTATTCTCTGACACGTTGCTGCTTGGACAGGCAGATAATGAAAGGCATAGGTCACTGATGGTGACTTAAACCTGCAGCGGTGGAGTGAAATACATTAATAAATATCCACAACATTACTTGGATGGAGAGTGCAACACGGGGGGGGCAAATGACGCAAGGAGCAGCTCCTCATCAAACACGGAAATACAATTAATCTTTGGACTGCCGGTGAGAGGCTTCTGCAAATCATAATATCCCTGATCACTGACATCTGAATATGCATTACAGCGGCCCTGTGGGGACCTATGCAGTGGCAGCATGAGGAGTAGGATGTTATCATTTTCATTTCTGAAAGCATGTGTGCTATACAACCACCAGCAGCCTGGTGTCTACAATAACTGTGATGTCTCAGGAAGGAAATGTGATGCTATCTAAATGAAAAGTAAGAGCACAATTGCCAAGTGTGGAAGGATTGAAGTGGGGCATGGAGGCGCTAATAGAAACCAGTCAATGAATGTCAAGATACGGTACATGTGTCTGTTACTTCATTTACGTTTTTGGCCATTGTCATTTAATCATGACATACTGTAATTTTGATTGTTACACTGTTACACGAGTTAAAGCCAAATGAAACACTTCTGTTTATTGTTATACTTAAAAAAACAAAACAAACTGTGAACCATAGTGCATCACTGGCCTTAAAGTACCATCACAGTATGATTGTTTGAAGCACCTAAATCTCATTAGTGTGGCCTGTTAGGGACATGGATGGGTTTTCTTTTTCCTTTCCAACTTCATTTCACTCAGAGCAAAATCATGCTCCAAATGAAATAACCAAACAATGGCAATGTTTCCATGAATCACACCAATATGTCTGCACCATTTTGGCTGCCATTTTAAACTATTTTTGACCAGCTTTGTAAAACAGCCTTCGTGTTAGACTCGTGGTCGGTGAGAGATGAAGAAAATGCCGAACTTGGATCGGTTGGATTAAGCACGTATATATCCAAAGATAATAGATTCTGTGATGACAAACTCACTACTTTATTCTAGGTTTAGCACATTAGTCAGGTGATCCATTAGTTCAGTGTGACACTGGGTCTGCATGGTCAATAATACATCTCATGGCTGGTGAGCAGCCATGACAGGCTACAATTATTTAAGGCTTTAGACAAAGCAGAACAACAGTGCAGGTGATTTGTAGACAAAGACAAAAGATGGGTTATATTGGTCTGCTGTTATTAAAGCCTTTATGTGGGTACGTATTGCAAGATAATGCATGCTGTTCTTGTATATTGCACCACCCCGACAAAATAATCAGATAACGGAAAACATTTTGTAATGCAGCCTCCTTCACAGTCGCATACTCATTGGGTTTTTTTTGTTTTGTTTTGTTTTGTTTTTTTGAAAGTGCAACCCATTTTCATACTGTTGGTGTTATTCTTTATTCTTTATCACAATAACTTGAGTAATACTTACATTTGAATTGTACATGCACATAAATACAAAGCTTAAGCTTCTTGCTTCTGCAGTCTGTGAACTGCGCCCTTCAGTCTATAGTTTCATGAGTTCAGCGTGCAGTCTTTAGCCTTTTCATGGCTGAATGTTATCAGCAGTTTGTGGAAATGTATCTTTTTTTTTTTTTTCTTTCCACATTTTAGCAGGGGACCACCCATTTGAGTGTGAGTTCTGCGGGAGCTGCTTCCGAGATGAGAGCACGCTGAAGGGCCACAAGCGCATCCACACTGGGGAGAAGCCCTATGAATGTAACGGCTGTGGGAAGAAGTTCAGCCTCAAGCACCAGCTGGAAACCCACTACCGTGTGCACACAGGTACTGTGATCAAAATAAGCAGAGCCCTACAAATAATGGATTTTTGGGGGTGATGTCAGTTTCTAGGGAGTGAAATATTCTGGGAGCAAATATTCAGTGCTGAGAGTGTTCTGCACAATGGTGTCTGGGCAGATGACACCATTTCTAATTTCCCCGAGCATCTGCATTCTAAAAAAATAATAATAAAATAAGAATTGGTTTTGTTGTACATAGGACAGGGCAGGCTGATAGCAGTGTCTGTCTATATATATATATATATATAAAATCAGGGAAACACTATAGATCGGTTCTAAAATTGAGTCTTACTGGAAAAAAGCTTGTAGTTTCAGAGCAAGAAATTGTATTTCTACACTTATTCATATATTTAGAACTTCTTATTCAACATCTCCATCTTTGACTTTGCGTATACCGTCAGTGAGGTAAGTTTTTTGGCATCTTTATAGGGCCAGTGACCCCAAGCTGTGCTCTTCGCTGCCAAAACTAGATGCCAGATCATTTCATATGCAATATGTTAATAAATTAATTTTGCAGGTGATAGAGTAGTTGTATTGATATATTTTGATTAGCTTTTTACAACTGTGTTTAAGTCTTTTGCTAAGCCAAGTTCTTCTCACCTCACTTGCAGAAAGAGCATAAACTGCAGCAACATATGGTGCATGATAGGGAGCCTGTTAAAGGACTCTCTTCTAGGAAATCCAAGTTGCAAAGCAGAGACCGAACCGGATGAATATCTTTGTTGCTGTGATACAGTAGATGAATGTCTCAGAAGACTTTGTATTGATCTTAGTATATTTAGAGCCCCATAAAGATGTTGACACAGTGATAAGCTAGGTGCCCTGGAGAATGAGTGCATGCTACGTAGCAGAGTGAGTGAGGATACCACAAGTGCTCACCAGGATGGCACGCAGCCAAAGGTTTATGCTTCCTCACCATCCCTTTTTCTCAAACGCACACAGCAGCACCCTCCCATCTTCCATTCAATAAACCAGCTGTTAAGCCACACTATCAAGGCAGCCTGTCCAATAATTGGCTTCCCCCCCCGTCCACCCTTTCGCCTTTTGTGTTGGGGAGGGGGGCTTTGCGTTAAGCTGGAGAGCAACAGCAGATAACAAGCGCAAGTGACAAGCTCACAGTCAAAGGCCACCTCGCACAAAAGGGAGCTGCTTGATGAATCATCGACATTGGCAACCTAACCCCTCCCTAACCCGTCCTTTCCACACATTCCAAATGCCAATGGCAGATCAATACCCGAGCCCTATTTGCAATTCATTATTAGCTGGTTATTTGAGGCGACCCTGTTTACAGTCTGGTTATCAATATCAACATCATGCAGGTGTCCACACTTCTGCAAAGAAATGCAGGGCCTGCCACACTGTATTTATGCTTATTGGCTAAATGGAAACATAACCTGGCCCCTGTGGAGGTCAAGGTTAACCAGGGCTTCAAAAGAGCAGACCGACCAGGCAGGCAGAGGCGTGAAGTCGGACATTTTACGGCACACATGCGCAAGGATCTAGCTGAAAGGTGACAGCAAGCGCTGGGCCAGATCACTTCCGACAGCTCATTTCAAATGCCATTGGTAAAGGTCAGCATTTACATGTCTAATTTGCGTCTGCCGGCCTGAGCTCTGGTGGATTATTCCCTGCCATCACTCAAATCATTAGCACATTTAGGCTGGCTGTGGTGGCTGAATTGAAATGTGCCTCTTAAATATAGCAGCCCCCACAGCAAGAAAGCAGTGTTTGCACTGTGATTTATGACACTTGCAGGAGTTCTCTGTGTCAGGAGCTGTATTTTCTTGTAATGTACCTTAGATTAGTTGACTAGATACCATATTCCATAGAAGTAAATGTGCCTGGAAATTTTCCTTCCTCAGATTTTACTTGTTTTCTAATTTGGGTAGTTTTGACCATATTTCTATCAGTTAAGACAACTTTATGCTATTTATGCTAGTAATTGCTAAGATAACAGTGCCATCACTACAGGCATCAGAAGTGCTGGCCTCCTGTATAACTTACGCTCCTTAAAACAGATAACTCATAAGCTGGAGAGGGAATGGTGTCTCACTAAATTAGAAGATGCTCATTTAGCCTGGAAAAAGAGTTTGTTGCTCTATAAAAAAGCCCTCCGTAAAGCTAGGACATCTTACTATTCATCATTAATTGAAGAAAATAAGAACAAGCCCAGAGTCAGAGCTCTGTAGAGCCGAGTATTTCTTTCACTTTAACTAGTAATGACTTCATGGATTTCTTAAAAAAAAAAAAAATTAACCATTAGAGGAAAAAAAAATTCAGAACTATCTCAGAGACATATAATTATGTACAGCTACTTTCAATACTACTGCTATTTATTGACTCTTTCTCTCTGATTGATCTTTCTGAGCAATAGTTACTTCCTGTTAACTATCAACATGTCTATTAGATCCCATTCCTACAAGACTGCCCAAAGAAGTCCTACCATTAATCAATGCTTCAATCTTAAATGTGATCAATCTATCTCCATTAATGGGCTAGGTACCACAGGCTTTTAAGGTGGCAGTAATTAAACCATTTTTTAAAAAGCTATCACTTGAGCCAGCTAACTTAGCTAATTCAAGCTAACTGATCATCTGCAGAGGAACGGTTTATTTGAAGAGTTTCAGTCAGGTTTCAGAATTCATCACAGTACAGAAACAGCAGTAGTGAAGGTTACAATGATCTTCTTACAGCCTCTGAC
Organism: Archocentrus centrarchus; assembly: GCF_007364275.1. Taxonomy (NCBI): domain Eukaryota; kingdom Metazoa; phylum Chordata; class Actinopteri; order Cichliformes; family Cichlidae; genus Archocentrus; species Archocentrus centrarchus. The sequence goes on from NC_044359.1 coordinate 12,361,700, forward strand.
AGTGGACTCATCTCAGTTCTTGTCCTGTTGGACCTCGGTGCAGTGTTCAGTGCTGTTGACCATAATATTTTTCAACAGTAATTACAGCATGCCATAGGTATTAAAAGTAATATCTTATCTTATCTTATCTTATCTTATCTTAGCTTAGCTTAGCTTAGCTTATCTTATCGTAGAGTACAGTAGAGTAGAGTAGAGTAGAGTAGAGGTCCCAGAACAGAACTGCTGCAGGTGAAAAATAACCCAATCTCCTTTTGACTGTTGCGGTCTTGGTAATTGAAGATTATTGTTTTATTTTGAGTTAACACAAAACAGTAGCTGAATTCAGAGGCAGCTCAGATAATGGCTAACCTGCTGGTTTGTTTGCTGTTTATCTGCTTATCTGAATTCTTCTGTTTGACAAAGATATAGATGTATGTTTCTCCTGTGTCGCTTTTTCTAAGATCTCTGAAATGGCCTTGGTAACAACAAGCATAACTGCTGTTGAACCATTGCTAAAACTACAAAAAATATAACTCGCATTGTATGAAATACAACTGGCATTAAAATTACTGCAATTTAACTGCTCAAAAAAAAAAATGAAAGACTGTGTTATTGTCCAAACATAAACAGTTAAATACTTGTAAGGACACTTGCATTTATCACACTTTTTTACTGCATTTTGAACAGCAAGGATTCTTCTTATTGTGTTAAATGAAGTTCGTAAGTTACAAGGCAAAGAAGCCAAAGCTGATGTACCTACCAGTAACAGCTCACAGACTTGTACAGCTTTTCCTTCTCTCTAATGGATTTCAGTACTAAATTCCTTTATTTCCTCTTTAACATCACACTTAGGCTGGCACTATGGCTAACACTGTTGTCTTCAACCCCACCCCCATCATCCTTAGGTGAGAAGCCATTCGAGTGCAAGCTGTGCCACCAGCGATCCAGGGACTACTCGGCCATGATCAAGCACCTGCGCACCCACAATGGCGCCTCGCCCTACCAATGCACCATCTGCCTGGAGTACTGCCCTAGCCTGTCAGCCATGCAGAAGCACATGAAAGGCCACAAGCCAGAAGACATCCCCCCAGACTGGCGTATAGAGAAGACGTACCTGTACCTCTGCTATGTCTGAGTCCAGGAAAGTGAGTCAAGAGGGTGGGGGACGGGTTGAGAGGTAAGGGGAATGTAACAGAGCGATAGAAGGCATGAGTTTTGACGATTGAGGAATGTCAACGACAAGTGACTCGAAAGCAAGAGGGTTTGTTTTCTATTTTTTGTTTTCATGCAAAGGCGGCAATGAGTCATGGGGTAAAAGGGTGGTGATGGTGGGGCAAACGTGCTAAGAAGAGGAAGTCTTGGACACGGAGAGCAATTCTCCACCATTGTTCGGATTCACCGGGTCATTCACTACATCTGCAACTGTGTTATTGTTTCAGGTCATTTTATGCAGCGCCATAAAGCGAGCAAGCTGCAAGGAAGTGACTTCTTGGATGCTGCTGTGTTGAGAAAGCAGATTCTCAAGGGCTATCTGAACCTGTACATCCATGCTGTCAGAAGTTTTCGCTGCATTTTCAGTTCCTGTTTTGCCCCCCCCCCCCCCCCCAAAATGGAAAGCCTTTGTTGTTGTTGTTGTTGCTGTTGTTGCTGTTGTTGTTCTGCAGTGGTATCTTGTGCGTTCACACTCACACTGCTCAAAGTATCACCACAAACCTATGTCTTTCTGGCTATGAACTATTTGAAAAGTATCTGAGGAAGATTGAGATGTGTTTTCTAACATGCACGCATCCTGAAGAAACGAATACCCTTGTCCAGCCTTCTCCTTTTTAAGTAGAAAGTGTATTTGTTTTGTCACCTTTCTTCTTCTTCTGTGCATGAGTAAGTTTCACAGAAATCTTCCAGTTAACCGGTCCATACCTGAAAAACCATCAGATCCCAGCGGTGGTAGTTGGGATAGCCCCTGAGAATCAGCAGCAGAGCTGAAAGGCTTATGCAGTAGATGAAGACAGTTGAACTGGATGAGTGGAAGCATTAATTTAATGCTGCAAAACCAAGCACCCATTTGGTTGTGAGTGGGGAAAATGCTAGCGCTGCTTTGTTGGAAGTTTTCTCTGTAGTCTTCCTCATTCTGCATCTCTGCCAGATGAGGGCTGGAGACGGTTGAGTCACAACTGGCCACTCACGGTTCTCCCCAGAGAGCCACAGGCTAACTTGTGTTACTTTTTTCATCATCATCATATAAATAAATATATATATACATACATATATATTTTTTATTTTTTTGCTCTGCATCGTAGTTTATTATGGCTTGATTGCACAAGTAAAACAAACTACGACAACAGTCTCTGTTTGAAGTCAGCAAGGTATATATTTTTTCATCAAATCATAACTCGCTACAGTATTTCACATTAAACCCTGCCTTTTCACCTATTCAGCAGTAGATAACAGGACTGCTTTCATCCATGTACATTTAACCAGGTGACTGTCATTTTCTCACACTAACAATAAAGTGCATAAACTGACTGACACACAAGCACTTCAACTGCACGAGATCTGTCCATTCAAATCAAAGTGGTGGAAAGTAAAATTGGGTAAAGGATTTCTGTCGGTGGGAGTCCTGTGACTTTAACTGCTAGTTGTGAATGTGGAGAATGCCTTACCTGCACACCTTAACATTTGTCATAGGTGGTGTGGCAGTTTGAAGACTGTTATATGGCATCATGACATGAATGTGAACGCCTGTAAGCCCGGTTCATACTACCATATAAACATACATACTGTAGCAGGTTAATGCTGCCTTTCATTCAGTAATTCCAACATTGGAGGTTATAATTATTTTCCGGGGGGGGGGGGGGTGGAAGTGTTTCTCCACCCAGCATTAACAGCATGCATACTTAGATTCCAGCAGGCAAGTCTTGCTGGGCTGCACACCTCCTCATCGCCCAGAAGCCCCAGGTCACTGTGTGGAAGTGGGGTTTATTTTGGAATATGCACCACCTGAGTGCTGGCAGGTCCTGTGTTATGTTACAGATATCTTGTTCAGATGATGCATATTCACAAATGTAGTTGCACTGATTTGAATTACCACTGGGGCTTTTGGCAAAATATAACTAAAAGGATGTGTGTCGTCTGCTGTGTGTGTTGGATCCTTGTTTACAGCACAGCATAGAGAAAGGGGGTAAAAGCTGTTAAGCAAGCATTATATTTCATGTTATGCAGCAACACTGACCTTACTTCTCTTGGGAAAAGCATAACCTGAAAAACTCCTGCTCCTACATTTTCTCCACAAAGGAGATGGCTAAGTCTGGTTTTCTTTGAAATGCAGCATTAGACCTTTATGGTATATGCAGTCAGGTATCATGGTTGAACCTAGGGGGTTTTGATGAATATCACTGCACGTCACAGCGTTATCTGGTTGATGACATATCCAAATGGTTGGTGGAAGAAGGTGATCACTGATTTGACGAGACAGCCCAGCAGCTTAGGGGGCGACCAGTAAGATGACAGAATAAATCGACTCGTTCTCTGTGGTTTTTTGTCCATGCACTTCGTCTCTCTCGTCTCCTTTTGTTCTTGTTTTTTTTGTTATTATTTACCTTGAGTTTGATCTCAACACATTGTACTTGAATTACCTCGTTTTTGTGACCTCATGTTCCTTTTATGTATTTTAATTTTCCCTTTTGTTTCATTTGTTTTTTGTTAGATTTTTTTGTTGTTGTTTGTTCATGAGCGTATGTCAGAAAGATGCATTGCAAATACGATGAAGCAATGCGTACACATAAAAAATTAAGTGCCATGGTGAAGAGATTTGTTTGTTTTTCTAATGTTGTGTATTTCTTTGTGCATTACTTGTTACCAAACTTGGTATTATTAACCCTGCTTGTTAAAGAGCTGGAAGGTTTGGTCATTTTGTTAAAGAAGCTACCTCTAAGTTGTTTTTTTTTTTTTCTTTTTCTTTTTTTTTTCTTGGCAAAAGCACATTTTTTTCGTGTTTGTGTTTTGCATTGTTTCATCTCATGCTTTTTTTTTTTTTTTAAAGTTGATTTATGATTGTTTTTTACGCAAAATGTATATAAAAGGGTGAGAGATAGCAAAAGTAGAGGTTGATAGAATAAGAAATGCCAAATGGATTTTTATTCTTCTCTTATAGTCTCCCCCCTGCACCTCCAACCACAGAAGAGCAGAGGAAAAAAAAAAAAAATAAATAAAAGCAATTTTGAAGCCTTAAGTGATGATGGATACAGCAGATAAGAGGAAGTACTATTGCTTTTTAAGAGGGTTTAAAAACAAGAATTTAAACTTGAACATATGTGAATAGAATTGTAGTTTTGTAATGTGAAAAAAAAAAGGTTCATCAAAAAACACTGAACCACCCAGGACAGGTCATTTTTGCAGTGATGCAGAGTGCGTTGGACAATTGGAACGGTAAGTGGTAATCAAAAAAAAGAAAAAGAAAAAAAAGAAAAAGAAACCCACATAAAACAGAAGGTTAAAAATAGAGATTCTCTCAGCAGACAAGCTCTCTTGAGAAATGAGTGTATTCCTGAACAAGAGCCAATAGAGGCAATTTGATATATAAAAATTGTGATATTTTTGTATTCAGTGTCAGTCCTTTTTCCATTTGTGGAGGGTTATAGCAGGGCACAAATATTTGTATTTTTTTTTTTTTTTTAAAACCTGTTTTTTTTTCTCTCTCTCTTTTTGGGTGTGAATCATTTTTTTTGCCTTGCTCCTCTTTGATATTGTTGAACAAAAAAACATGTGTGTGAACATATTGTAATAAGTGTTGCTTTCTGGATGTCAATTGCATTGTAGGTGAAGGACTAAATCTATCCGCCACAAATTTTACGAGTGTGTGTGTGTGTATGTGACAAAGTTAAGAAAAAAAGAAAAGAAAAAAAGATGATAATATACGGGACGGCAGGGGACGCTGCCAAACCGACCAATTAGTACTTGTCATTCACGATTTTTCAATCAAACTTGACTGTCGACATGTTTTTTTTGTTTTTGTTTTTGTACTTGAAAAAAAAGGAAAAAAAAAAAAAAAAAGAAGGGATGGCATGTCCCGTGGTGTCTTGCCATTTTATTCTCTAACACTGTGATTTGAGGGAGCTTTTTTTTCACCCTCGCATAATATCCACCCACTATAATATAAGCAGTCACGGTTCAGTCTGAACACCACAATGCAAGACCCGTTCAGTCACATTATTCCTATCATCGTCCTCTGAATGTTTTCTACTTTCTTGTGCAGGTGAAAGAGTGCATGAAAGAGTGTGTAACTGTGTGTGTGTGTGTGTGCGCGTGTTAGTGGGGAAAATGCACTAAACAGATCAGATACAAAATAAAAATGATATTCTATGCCACTTTTTTCTGTGGGAAAAAATATATATATACATTGGCATTGATATAGTTCTTCCCTCAGTGTTTCTCCGATGTTTCTGTACTATCTTTGTGCCTAAAAATGGAAATTGTTCAACAAAAATATCCATCTATATCTGCTTAGTTTCTGTATTTTCAGAAGAAAATAAAAATGGTGTCTCCAGCGCCCTAGGGATGTCATGACGCTCGAAAATGTCCTGTTTTCTTTTTCTTTCTTTCTTTTTTTTTTTTCCTTTTTAATCCTGAGTAGAGCAGGGCTTCTTTTTCAAGGACTGCAATAAACCCTTAATGCTATTGAAACAGCAACTAGGATTGTGCATCCGTTTCTGTTCTTTGCCTCTACACTGTGATTGGCACCCAGAAGCATTTATTTAGCAGCACAAAACAAAGCATGAGGAAAATTTACTGAATTTTGTGGTGCAGTGGTAAATCTAAGACAGGCATTTGGGACAAAAATCTGCTTTGTGATTTACTTTTTTTGTTTTCTTGAAGGCAAATTGAGCCCAAGTCTGCGTCTCCACTGCAGATTTCTAATTTTCTATTTTGGCAGCAACAGGTTTGCTGAGCAGAACATTATATTGTTCTGGAAAAAATAAGAAATAAAGAAACCTCCGCTTGGGTAGGTCAGCACTAGGGTATTCCCCTTCTGTTGCTTCAGTTTTTTATTTTTGTTTTTAAGTATCTTTTTTTTTTCTTTTCTTTTCTACGAGATGCATTTAAGAGGGGATGTTGAACTCGTCAGAGGAATCATGGCATCCCTGGAGCTGGCACTCTGTGTTTTGGTGTGGTGTTTCTAGAACAAAGTAGCCATTTCATGCAGTGTTGCAATGCATGTGTCATCGAGGTCTAGACTTAACTTGTTTGAGTAACAAAGCACCAAGACATTGTATTTTTTTATATTAGCACTGAGGACCAATTGCCCTGTCGGACCAAGCATAACAAAGCTTTTTATGTAACAAAGCTTTTCTCTCTCTTTCTCTGTCGTTCCCTGGCTTGTCTGTGCTACTTCTTTCCTCCATTGTTGTGACAGCACAAGTGCCAGTCAAGTTGCTCTATATTAAGAAAATAGTGTTTTTATTATGATTTGAATGGTTATAGTTTTTGTCTACCTCAGCACCTAATCTTAGCCTAATCTTAGAAGGTGCCCAATTATTATTGTTTATTTTCTTTATTTTGTTCTCTTATTGTTGTCAGTTCTTTAATTTTTTTTTTTTTTAATTGGCATTAGAGCTTTGCAAAGGTCCTTTGTCTTTTCCAGCGACAACGTGCTATTTCTTTCTGTGGCAGTACGTTTCCTGTTGAGCTGTGCCACCAATCTATAGCCACTGTCTGTTGATATAGAGGTTGTTCTTTTTTTTGTTTCTTTCCATGTAGAATCAGACACATCTCTTTGTAACATTTCAGTGTTCTCTGATGGAGTGTGAAAAAAAATAAAAAGGAAAAATAAAAGAATTATGCTGCAGGTTTTCTTCTCCATGTTGTCAATAAAGTCAATGTTGTGCCTTTGAAAGTGAAAATATAAAGAATATTTCTTCTTTCTTTTTTTTTTTACATCCTACTAACAGTAGATTGGGGGTTTTTTGTAGTGACATTTTTTTGTAATTTTATTTATGAGTCTCATAACAGAAATCAGATTACGATGTTCAGTTGTATCCTTTCAAACTGCAGTTAGAAAAAAAAATAAAAAATGGTCTTCATGTTGTCTGTCTTAGCCCTCTTTCTGGCTCACAGTTTGTTTTCTGAATTTTATTTGGTGCAGACTGTCACAGTCCAACAGCATTATTGATTTTTTTTTTTTTTAAACATTATGCAGTAATATTACCACTACATCATTATTAATTACATACTACATATATGACCACTTGATTACTTTTACTCTGCTAGTACTGGGTTGGACCCCCTGTTACCTCCAGAACTGCCTTAAATCTCTGTGGCACAGATTCAACAAGGTGCTGGAAACGTTCCTCAGAGATTTTGGTTCATGTTGAGCGTCACGCAGTTGCTGCAGATTTTTTTTGTCTTCAAATCCGTGATGATTTCTTGTTCCGCCACATCCCAAAGGTGCTCTGCTCGGTTGAGATCTGGTGACTGTGGAGGCCATTGGAGTGCAGTGAACTAATTTCAAGAAAACCCTCATACACCATGTGTGTAGAAGCAGTCAGCAGAAGATGGGTACATTGTGGTCATAAAGGGATGGACAGTACTGAGGTAGGCTGTGGTATTTGGTCCAAAATATGACTATATATATAAAACACAAAAACATCCCACACCAGCGGCAGCCTGAACCACTGATACATGGCACGATGACCATTTCTTCAATCACCTGTTGCCCCATTTTGGTGAGCCCGTGTGAATTGTAGCCTCTGTATCCTGTTCTTAGCCGACAGGAGTGGCACTCGGTGTGCTGCTGTAGCCCATCTGCTTCAAGTTTCAACATGTTGTGCATTCAGAGATGCTCTTCTGGATACCTGTGGTTGTAACACGTAGTTATTTGAGTTACCTTCCTAAGAGCTAAAAGCAGTCTGGCTGTTCTCCTCTGACATCAATGAGGTATTTTCGCCCAGAGAACTGCCCTTCACTGGAGAATCTCTCCAGTGAAGGGTAAACCCTAATGAGCAACTGAACAGGTGTACCTGATAAAGTGTAGTTTTGTGATCATGGCTGAAATGCACTTAAGGTATCTTTGCAAGACAGATGCTTATTGTTACACAGTATCAACGTAGTTTTACAATTGTCATAAAGGAGACTAGTAATAGTAATCAGACTAGTAATAATTTTTGTCCGCATTATAAGCCAGACTTTATTGCTTTTGAAACAGCTGCCATTATGCTCTGAAAACAAAGCTACTTTCAGCTGTTCCCTCATTCACCAGGGGCTGTGCCACATGTTTGTCTCCCCCTGGGTGTTGAACTGGGGTTTTTTTGTATGTTAGGTGAATGTGTAAACCACTACATAGTCGAGCCATTATTCTCTGGAAGCTGTTTTAAAAGCATGCTCTGAAATCTATGTTTTTCTAATTTTGTTTTGTCCATTTTTTACAGTGCATTTCTTGTTCTCAGATCGGTGGGGATTATAATTTCATCGATGCCAGCTTTACCACTGCCCAGGACCCTGTCTTCCACAACGGACCATCCACAGACGTTCATCATTTTCTGCTGGTTTTGCAACATGCAGTATATTATAGCTGGTCATTGTGATGTCAGTACCAACAACTATAGAGAATACAATGGTATTTATGAAATTCAGTGTACGTATGGATGGTGGTAGGCCTTAGAATTCTCCTGAATTGTCCTGATTTCACATTTGTAAAGGTAAATCTTTGGTATCACTATGTTCTTAAAAACATAACTATTATTATTTCACATCTTTCATAATTTAAGGAACTCTTTATTGATAAGAATTATGGAGGATAAAGTAGTTGTTAGATTAGAGAGACACCATTTTGATACTCTAAGTGAATTTCAGCTGATCGCGTCTCTCATGAGATATTCACTCCCGCAAAGAAGGAAAACACAGCTTTTGTTACAATTATTTTACTCTATTTCACCATCTGTGTGAACATGTATATAGAAATAATCACATTTTTTTCAATCCTTTTTCATTGTGATTACATTAAAAATAGACAGTTTCTAGTGTTCCCGTGTACATTCAGCTGTGATGCACAAAATGGATTTCAAAGAATGATGGTGATCGGCTCATGCCAAACAATGTTTTTACATTTAACAGCACTTACAGAACGGTTGCACAATTTTCTAAATCGCTTTCTTTTTTGCAGGTTATCTGGTGCCAGTTTGATCTAAACAGAAAGGTACGACAGGTAAATTTGGCTGGCAAAACTGCATGCAGTCACTGCATTTTTTTCTCACCAATATATCTTCTTCTGAATTATTTACAGTAACAGAATTCCTGCTGTGGGAAGAACAAAGTCTCCCTGTTTGTATGATTATTATATAAAGGTGCCCAAACTTTGGCAAAAGCTGGAAGAAGCCTGACAGGAATGCGTGCAGGCATTTGTCAGAGTAGCTGGGCAGTACTTCCACACTCAGTATTGCCCTAAAAACTAAATGCATTAAAGGAAAGGGCAATGCATTGTCTCTCAAGGAAAAATAAATATTATACTGCAGGTATAAAGGACACAATAAAATCATTATGTATCAATAATACTACCTCCATAAATTTATAGCCATTATATAACTAGTATTTTAACTGGGGAGAGAGAGCTTATTTGAACTAATTTATTACCAAGATTGGTTCCAGTCTTTCTTTACTTTGTAATGTTGTGGGCAGAGTCGTGTTTGAAAGCAGCAAAACATCCTTAAAACTTCAACTAAAGCAAGAAAGACGAAAGCTAACCACATTAACTCTCTGGAGTCATTATCTATAACAGTTTCAAAGTATCTGACTAAATGCTACCCCTCTGTGAGTCTGCTGTATTTTTCAACAAACGCTCATAGTTGGAGTGCATTCAGTTGTCTGGCTTTGCACTCAGCATCTGGCTATTTGCCACCGGTCCTCACTCATAATGTACTGACGGTAAACCGCTGCGCCACTTCAAGCCTGACAGTCTTTTGTCTGTTCAGTCGCTAATGCCACAGAGGTCATAAATGCCATCATTAGATATGCAGGGGCATGTTTATCTGTGCACCTGTGTTGTCACACAGGCATGATTGTCATTAGAGAGGAAACGAAGCAAGACAGAAAACGTTCCGATTTTGCATGAAGATAGACGACCCTGAACAGGGTTCAGCTGGATCTTTTTGTGGCAGGTTGTTGATGTTTATTGCCGGTATCTTTATATAATTTTGTATCTCCGCTCAACATCAAATATTTTCATCTACAGCAGGTATTGAATAATTGTTCCAGTGTGTTACTAAATACAGCCCCAAAAGCAAAGTTGGTAGAAACATTGTGAAGCTGAAGAAACCGTCTGTGTGCTTAATCTCTGACTTTAAAGAAAAGTAAAAAGAGAAAATCAGTCTATGAATACACTGTGCAGTTCTCACATCAGGAACATCTCCCCACGCATTTTAGCATTTCTCCTTGGATTTGTAAACACTGCTCTTGTTTCTACACATACTTCACTACTGAAGACATTTTTGTCATTGTGTTGATGCATTTCTCATCTGAATTTGACAGCTCATCATAACAGGTTGTACTTGTGTCAGTCAGAGTCACAGATTCTTTCCTTAATACTGTGCAGCACTGCGTTAGTGTTTTCAATCAAATTATTGTTTTCAAATAAGTATGAAAGAGTAAGGATAGTAACACACTTCAGTTGAAAACAAATATCATAAAAAATAATGCACTAATTCTTACATGAGGAACGACATTCTCACTGCTCTTCATGTAGTTCTCCAATCGCTAAAGCATTTCCCCCACCCACATTAGCCTTTCTCATTAATTTTGTACATACTACTATTGTTTCAATGCATACTTCAGTCCTAAAAATACACTATACTGCCAAAAGTCTTTACTCACCCACCTAAATCATTGAATTCAGGTGTTCTAAGGCATGCATGCAGACTGCTTCTACAAACATGTATGAACGAATGGGTCGCTCTCAGGAGCTCAGTCAACTCCAGCGTGGTACCGTGATAGGATTCCACCTGGGCAACAAGTGCAGTTGTGAAATTTCCTCACTTCTGAACACTTCACAGTCAGCTGTTAGTGGGATTATAACTAAGTGGAAGTGATTGGGAATGACAGCAACTTATCCGCAAAGTGGTAGACCATGAAAAGTCACAGCAGTAGAATCTCAGTAGATGCTGAGGGTCATAGTGCGCAGAGGTCACCAACTATCTACAGAGTCAATCACTACAGACCTCCAAACTTCCTGTAGCCTTCAGATTAGCTCAAGAACAGTGTGTAGAGAGCTTCATGGAATGGGTTTCCATGGCCGAGCAGCTGCATCCAAACCTTACATCACTGAGCACAATGCAAAGCATCAGATGCAGTGAAGCCACTGGACCCTAGAGCAGTGGAGATGTGTTCTCTGGAGTGACAAATCATGCCTCTCTCTCTCTAGTAATCTGATGCATGAGTCTGGGTTTGGTGGTTGCCAGGGGAATGGTACCTGTCTGACTGCATTGTGCCAAGTGTAAAGTTTGGTGGAGGGGGGGATTATGGTGTGGGGGTGTTTTTCAGGAGTTGGGCTTGGCCCCTTAGTTCCAGTGAAAGGAACTCTTAATGCTTCAGCATACCAAGACATTTTGAACAATTTCATGTTCCCAACTATGTGGTAACAGTTTGGGGATGGCCCCTTCCTGTTCCAACATGACTGCACACCAGTGCACAAAGCAGGTCCATAAAGACATGGATGAGCCAGTTTAATGTGGAAGAACTTGACTGCCCTGCACAGAGTCCTGACCTCAATGCAAAAGAACACCTTTGTGATGGATTAGAGCGGAGACTGTGAGCCAGGCCTTCTCTCCAACATCAGTGTCCGACCTCACAGATGTGCTTCTGGAAAAATGGTCAAAAATTCCCATAAACACTCCTAAACCTGTGGAAAGCCTTCCCAGAAGAGTTGAAGGTGTTAAAGCTGCAAAGGGTGGGCCGCCATCATATTAAACCTACGGATTAAGAATGGGATGTCACTCAAGTTCATATGAGTGTGACGGCAGTCAAGTCAATATTTTGGCAATATAGTGCATTTGTTATTGTGGTGATGCCCGTCTGAATCTCACAACTCATCAAAACAGTTTGTATTTTGTCCGTCAGACCTCGTGATCTCTTATTTTCCTTGGTACTGTCCAACATTGCTTTAGTGTTTTCAATGAAGTTATTTCAAACTTTTTTCAAATATACACTGCCCAAAAAAATAAAGGGAACACTTAAACAACACAATATAACTCCAAGTAAATCAAACTTCTGTGAAATCAAACTGTCCACTTAGGAAGCAACACTGATTGACAATCAATTTCACATGCTGTTGTGCAAATGGAATAGACAAAAGGTGGAAATTATTGGCAATTAGCAAGACACACTCAATAAAGGAGTGGTTCTGCAGGTGGGGACCACAGACCACTTCTCAGTACCTATGCTTTCTGGCTGATGTTTTGGTCACTTTTGAATGTTGGTGGTGCTTTCACACTCGTGGTAGCATGAGACGGACTCTACAACCCACACAAGTGGCTCAGGTAGTGCAGCTCATCCAGGATGGCACATCAATGCGAGTTGTGGCAAGAAGGTTTGCTGTGTCTGTCAGCGTAGTGTCCAGAGGCTGGAGGCACTACCAGGAGACAGGCCAGTACACTAGGAGATGTGGAGGAGGCCGTAGGAGGGCAACAACCCAGCAGCAGGACCGCTACCTCCACCTTTGTGAAAGGAGGAACAGGAGGAGCACTGCCAGAGCCCTGGCAACAAAACTTCAGCATGACCGGTTTGGCAGGGGGTCAGTAATGGTGTGGGGTGGCATTTCTTTGGAGGGCCGCACAGCCCTCCATGTGCTCACCAGAGGTAGCGTGACTGCCATTAGGTACCGAAATGAGATCCTCAGACCCCTTGTGAGACCATATGCTGGTGCGGTTGGCCCTGGGTTCCTCCTAATGCAGGACAATGCTAGACCTCATGTGGCTGGAGTGTGTCAGCAGTTCCTGCAAGATGAAGGCATTGAAGCTGTGGACTGGCCCGCCCGTTCCCCAGACCTGAATCCAATTGAGCACATCTGGGACATCATGTCTCGCTCCATCCACCAACGTCACGTTGCACCACAGACTGTCCACGAGTTGGCGGATGCTTTAGTCCAGGTCTGGGAGGAGATCCCTCAGGAGACCATCCGCTACCTCATCAGGAGCATGCCCAGGTGTTGTAGGGAGGTGATACAGGCACGTGGAGGCCACACACAATACTGAGCCTCATTTTGACTTGTTTTAAGGATATGACATCAAAGTTGGATCAGCCTGTAGTGTGTTTTTCCACTTTAATTTTGTGTGTGACTCCAAATCCAGGCCTCCACTGGTTAATAAATTTGATTTCCATTGATGATTTTTGTGTTATTTTTTTGTCAGCACATTCAACTTTGTACAGAACAAAGTATTCAATGAGAATATTTCATTCATTCAGATCTAGGATGTGTTATTTGAGTGTTCCCTTCATTTTTTTGAGCAGTGTATATGAAAGAACAAGGCCAGCCACACACTGTCAATGGCAGCAGAGAAACTGTTCTTCAATTGAAAGCAAATATAAACACATGTTCTCAGAAGAGGTCTAGTTGAAACAAATAGAAATAATTACTCTGTCTTGTGTTACAGATGTATGGATGTAAGCTCGCCATTTCATTTGTTAGACCTTGCTAGTACAAGGTTTGGACCCCATTTGTCATCAGAAATTCTTCATGGCACAGATTCAACAAGGTGCTTGAAACATTACTCAGAGATTTTGCTCCATATTGACATGACAGCATCACACAGTTTCTGCAGATTTGTCAGCTGCTCATCATTTCCCTTCAACCACATCCCCAAGGTGCTCTACTGGACTGAGATCTAATGAATGTGGAAGCCATTCTGTTGTCCAATTTTTGGTGAGTCTGTGTGAATTGTAGCCTCAGTTTCCTGTTCTTAGTTGACAGGAGTTGTGCCTGGTGTGGTCTGCTGCTGCTGTAGCCCATCTGTATCACGGTCCGACGTCCTGTGCATTCAAAGATGCTGAAAAATGCCTTAACTGTTTTAAGAACTGCATTAAGAGTGGTGAGAATGACGTTCCCCGATGTGAGGATTACACCAAAGCGATTGAGAAAACTCATTATTAATCATCATTTTGCTTCACCCTTAAATGAAACGGTATTATAAACATCATCGGTGACACTGCAGGATTGATTTATCTCCACTGGTGCAATTTTGACTCCTTTTTTTTTTTTTTTGGTATGAACATTAATGGTTCTCAGAAGATGATTCATGTGACCTCATCTTTTTTCTAGCGCCATCATCAGACCAAATCTCCAGATGCTACCCTTTCCAAACAAAAGTCAGCATTGGGTCAGTGGATTGTAGAACATTTGCTGAGAAAATTTGTTTCCCAAGAAGAAAATCCTTTGAGTTCACGGATTTAAGGGTCTTTTCTGTACCGTGACACTTGCAGAAAGCTTTGAAATTTTATCCTCAGTGCTGGTGAGGCTCAAATGTTGCATTCACATCACTGAGTTAGGATGGGGAAAAAAAACAAAAGACATCTCCCTAACTGTCCTTTCACTGCCACAGGCAGCAATTAAATGTACTAACAATGAGGTGTTCTGACAACAGTATAATCATCCTGCTTGTGTGTGCATTACTGCAGAGTGCATAATATATGGAGTGTATTTTGGAAGTTTGTGTATTTGCAGTTAATGTCATAGTTCCTGGGATCTGTGGTGATCAACATTCATTGTCGGTTCTGTGTGGTTCCCAGAATTTTATACCCAATAAAACTAGAGAAGACAAGCCAGACTGTGTGTCCAACAAATAAATACAGTATCACATCAAAAGTGTCTCCAATATTTCCCAATAATCCTCCTATATTTGCTCATTTCCTCTCTCTGGCACACAAGATCAGATCTTGACGTCAGCGCATTGGAAACTAATGAGGCAGCTCTCCAGTTTCCCTGTTCGCTTATGCAGAACACTTCAAAGTATCACACCCAAAACACACTGCAGATCTGTGTGTTTCTCTTTCTTTTTCCTTTTTTGATTTGGGTAGAGAAGAAAAACGGGAAATGAGGGTAAAAAGTGTGAGCAGATTTGTTGGACTTTGATGTGACTTTCATGTTATTTTGGAGCACAGGAGAGGAAAGGGCAGGACTGGTGAATGGGTTGTGTAGGGTCTTTGTTTTACAGCATCAGGTTTGAGCGCTGATCTTTGACCCCCATATCTAAAGAGTGGATTCTTTAATTTGCTGGCTTGTACTACTAGAGTGATAATCTTCAAGTTTCTTGTTTGGTGGTGGTACAGGGGCAAGAGAAACAGAAAAGGCATTACTACAGTAGATATGCCTCAAGTCACGTTTGTTTGTTTGTTTGTTTGTTTGTTTGTTTGTTTGTTTGTTTGTTTGTTTGTTTGTTTGTGAAATTATTTAAGAGGAAGCTAATTTAGGAGAAAATGTGACATCTTTCAGATCTTTGACTGGCACACCTACCCCAAATGAGTAAAAAAAATGTAAAAAAGAAAAGAAATTATATCCGTACTCTGTAAGTCACTTTGCCTTCATTTCCTTATAGTTTGTTTCCAAGGAGCCGGGCTTTCTTGTGATCTTTTTAAAGTGATCTTGAGTCGTAGTTCTCCAGGCTTTTTGAAGGGCTTTCAAAGTTTTTCTTTGGACATTGGCTGCTTTTTCACTCATTTTCAGTCCTGTGAAAATGAATGATTCACACTGGCCTGTGAATCATTCAAACATTTATTTAAAAAAAAAAAAAAGGGCACCTAACTGAGGGATGGACCAGTGTTGTGTCTACACATAAAAGACAACTTAGCAAAGAACCAATTTAGCACCCCGCCACAAAAACACAAAATTTGTTCCTCCTTCTTGACAAAAACTGCCAATAATAACACAGTCTGACAGGCATAAAATAGTACTTATCCACTGACAACATGTTTCCAAGAGAGCTATTAGCTGAAACTTTGATATATCACTGCACTTTAAAAGAAACTGAGGAAAATATGCAAAGTGGAGGGCAAAAGAGGAAGCGACAGGCCTAAAAAACTATCTACAGCAGGTGGACAGTGTCTGACAGCTATAAAAATCCAGCAAAGACCTGACACAGGGCCTTAGAGATGCATCTGGCCCTCATTTGATCCATCTAGCGCTAACCGAAGCCTTGTCATAGATGGTTTCAATGGAAGGGTGGCTGACAAGAAGCCATTCTTAAGGAAGGGGAACGGGGGGGCAGAAAAACATGACATGGCATGCCAAATTACACAACTGGATTGAAAATAATTAGCAATAATGGAGTCATGATAGTGACTGGCCACAGCCATCTTAAAAACACAGTGAAGGCTCTGTCATGGTTTTGGCGATCTTACCAAATTTGAAATTACATATGCAGAAAAGAGCTGTCCAATTTTGATCCAGCACGCAGTGCCATCTGGAAAGTGTCTGATTGGCAACAGCTTCATTTTTCAGCATGACAGTGACCCCAAACACACTGCCAGTAAATGTGTACCTGGATAGAAAAACACACAGTGGAACATTATTAATCATGGACTGGCCTCCCCAGAGCCCGGACCTCAGTGTTAGTGAAGCAGTGTGGGATCATCATGACAGAGAAGGGAACAAAAAAGCAGCCAACATCCAAAGAAGAGCTTTTAATGTCCTTCAAGAAGCCTGGAGAACTATTCCTGAAGACTGCTTAAAGAAATGAAAGTAAAGCTTTCCCAGAGAGTTCAGGATATGTTGAAGAAAAAAGATGATCATATCAAATATTGACTTTCAAGCATTCAAATTGCACAAGCCCTGTTTTTTCCCTTATGTACTGTATTTTCATGTATGTTTGCACGTTTCAATAAACTGCTGCACCTATTTCCCCTTTTCCAAGCAAAATAGAAAGAAATGAGGGGTGGCCTAAGACTTTTGCACATTACTCTATGTATGAAACATTTAAATGAGACAGGTGTGACTGGACAATGTGGACATTGAGAGTTATACTTTAAATGATCCGTTTTTATTTAGCCTGAAATTTTGAGGGGGACTTGGGAGGAGACCTCAAATAATGCCATCCATCTCATTTGCATTGTATCTCACACAAAGGGCTACAAGTTAAACAGATTGATAGGTCATGTAAACTGATTTAATTAACCTTTAACATGACACTGTCCAAATGGTAGAACAAGAAAATGAAAATCCACAAAATGCATTTAGTATAAATTAAGTAATCGTTTAATCATAGCAGAGAAGAAGACGACACAGTGGAATTAAATATCGCAGGTGTATTTTCTCTCTACCCTGACTCTAAAAATGCTCTGGGTGCATTAAAGCTGATAAGAAGCATCTATGCAGGCTGTGATAATATGCACATCAGACCTTCAGTGACTCACTGCTACTGAGGGAAACTGATGTTATTGTACATGGTGCCATCCTCTGGCTGCTGTGGTGGACTGCAGCCACATTCTGGGGATAAGAAATCCGTGTGTCACATGTTACACATTCACATTCATTTCTGATTATTGTTACAACACATACTATCTGTGGGTTTGTTTACAGGGCATGTTACGTTTTCACGTTCTGCACTCAGCTGATTTTTTCTCTGCTGTGACCTTTTTAAACTGTGACTCTCAGCGTCACATTTTTAGTAAAGTGGGAAAAAATGCAGCTTCCAAAGACCAAAACACGTAGAACACTCTTTTTTTTCATTTCATATTGATATTGTGTCTGCAGTACATTTTACACAGCGTTACATAAATGAATGTTCAAATAAAATTTCTTTATGAACACAAATTTTATCACATGCTTTATATGAATTTTATTTTTTATTTGACTAGTGTTTTCTATGTAATATTATGGCACACATGGACTTCCATAAAAAGCAAATATGAATATTGTAGAAGTCTTTTACTTGATGAATAGCTGGTTGCAAATGAATATTATCCTTTTTTTTTCATATATGATTATATAGACAATGTTTTTTCACTCTGTGATTATATAACATCTTTTGTTGGCACAGAAATACCATAAATTATGAAATAAAAAAGTCAATAGATTTTACATATATGATATTCTTTGAAGCATGAAAATAGATAACAGTGTAAGTCTCCAAGAAATTATGCTTCCACAACTAAATAAACAATATGAACCTTTAGAATCACCTGTGTAAATGTATTTAAAATCTCATATGCAAAGCAATCAATAAATTGCAACTAATTCATGTACAGATACGACATGCTGAATATTTGGACTGGTATTTACATAGCACTTTTCTTCTATGCACTTTAAGCACTTTATTCACATATATTTTCGACACCTATAACTTACTGAAACATCTGTGGACTATTTGAATTCATGTTTTACGCTGCAGCAACTGCAACACCAAACCTAATGTTAACATATCCTGCACTTGTCACCATTAAGACCAACTTTTTTTTTTCTTTTTTTTTTAATGTATATCTCCAGTTTCACAACAGTTTCTTTTTTTTCTTCCAGCTTTTAAACTAAAAATGTTTTTTTTTTTTTGCATTTTATTCCATATTTTCATGTATATTCATCTTTCAAATCTCAGTCTTTTGCTACTACTGTCATCTTTTGTATTCCCACATAATGATGGATAATAGTTGCATTTACACGTGTGGGACTATTTGTATTGTTTCATATCCAGTTGCTATGCGAGTGCCTTAATGTATGTATGAACTACATGTGGCACAAACCCACTGACTCTGGCATTCTTGGTTTCACACTTTCAGACTTGTGCCCACAGCAGTACAGTGGTGTAACTCAGGCAACCTGCCAAACAGACCACAGTGTGCCCAGGGTGATGCTGTAGGCCACCACAGCCACCAAGTAGACTCTGAAGAGCAGCACGTCCAGCACGTAGCCAACCTGGAGCCACTCCTTGGCAATTTCACGACACTTGTCCCTCTTCTCTAGGAAGTGACGTATTGTTGTCACCTCTTGCAGGATGTTGTCCATGAGAGGCGGGGCGTTCTCCTTGGATGGAGTCAAGTGCAGTCCGAGCAGCCCACCTTCTCTCTCGTGCTGGCTGAGTTTTCGGCCGATCTCACAGGTGTGGTGGAGTGAGCACGGGGCTGCAGGGTTTAATTGGAGTTTTGCAGTTTTTCATTAGAGTAGAATTTACAGTGGTGGTCTAAAGCTTAAAGGCATTTGGGGGATTTTTCCTTACTTTCTGCCTTATAAGATTTAAGATGATTAATGATATTAACTGCATTGTGTGTGCTCATCTGCACGTACCTGTCCCATAGTTGTTTTCCTTGTAGTTCTCCATGTCAGAGGACTGAGACGACAGTCTGGAACACAGGCGGTGCTTTTTGTGGATGCAGAAAAGGACTGGAGCTCTTTCCAACACCAGGTACTTCAGCCAGTGGGGCACGGGGGGCTGCAGGTCCTGCTTGTGGACCAAACGTACAATCAGCACAGTTTCTGTTAGGCTGATTACCAGGAGGGCCATGCAGACCACGAAGTACACTCCTACAAGACAGGTAAGATAAGAAGTTGCAGTATAGAAATGGTAAATGGTAGCATCTGTCCATGAGCTACCTTTTTGAGAAAACTTCTCAAGGAAATTGATCGCCTTACACCAAATGTGTGCTGGGATAGTCCCCACTGTCAGGTCATGTTTTACCCTCACCCATCTCTCAGTGCCTGCTTTACTACAACCTAATAGTGTTTTCACCTCTCCCAAAATCACATTTTACCAACTTTTTCCTCCTTTTTTTTGTTTACCAATACATTTAAAGAAAAGTAAGATTGTCTTCAGGCAAAATATTTTAAACTAATATTTTGACATCACTTGCAGTGATGCTGCTTTGAATACAAACTGCTGGTGAGCATAATTGATTCCAGTCACCAATTAGCGGGGTTCCTATGGCAGTGGCAGGCAGAGTGTCAGATACGATGATGAGGAAGACAGAGTAGCCCAGCAGCAACGTGATCTTGAATGAAACTCTCTCTCCACTGTCTGGTGGCAGATAGAAACCCACGATGTCCATCACCATTAAGAAGATGCTGGGCAGCAGCAGGTTCACAGTGTAGAATAATGGCCGCCGCCGGATCACCACCTGGGAGATTTAGTTTGGAGTCAAGTTAAATGGTGAGCTATGAAACATGTTTAGCATTGCTTTTCTGGGAATCTGGGGAACAGATAACATGCTTATTGTGTGTTGTTGGTAGAAGCGGTTTATCAACAGTTTTACCAGCTGGGCATGGATTTTTGAGCAGTTGTACCACAGGCAGCCAGATATGGTCCAGGAAAAATACACTCAAGGCAAAACATTAAAAAAAAGACTTTTCCACTGCCACTATAAATCATATTGAGCAGATTGTCCAGTGTCAGATAAAGCATGGTGGACAATGATACAATTTTTGTAATTTGACTTCTCTATGCCACCATAATGGATTTTACATGAAACACTCAAGAACCCCCTTTAATTGGGTTTAACAAAAGTATTCCATTTACTGTTTGGAACTGCAACCATTTTTATCCATAGTCCCTCATTCTGAGGTTAAAAAAATAATTGGATTGACACAGTTTCATGGTGACGCCTGTCCCACAAATTAAGCTAGAACATCTCAAGTTGATCCCGAGTGTTGAATTTGCATTTGATAGCTGGAGAAAAAAAAAAAGGAACAGCTCATGTAATCTGTCAGACATGATGGAGGCAATGTTATGGTGCCAGCACACATAGCTTCCAATGGAAGCAGGTCACTAGTGCTTATTGATGATGTGACTGCTGATAGACGTATCAGGATGAAGTCTGAAGTGTACAGGGATATGCTCTCTGCTCAGATTTAGCTCAATGCTACAAGCTGGACTGCACAGCGTAAATGAATAATGACCCAAAGCATACTGCAAGAGTAACCCAAGAGCTTCTCAAGGCAGAAAAAGGGGATATTCTTCACATGATATCACCTCAACCGTGTATGCTTTTCAGTCATTAAATGCAAAACTTAATGCAGGAAAACCCACAAACAAGCAGCACCTGCAGGTGGCTTCAGTAAAGACCTAGCAGAGAATATCAAGGGAGAAAACACAATAATGAGTGATGTTCTTGGGTTCTAGATTCCTGGATTTTATCCAAGTATTAAAAACAATCCTTATATTTAAAATTATTTTATAAATTCTATAAAATTGTATTGTTCCTCAACAATTAATTCAATATGTCCCTTGAATTAAACTCCGTGCTTCAATCACATTTTGATTGATTTAAAATAGATCATTTAAACAGGATAATTGTCATTTATATACTGTTTATATATTTATCCTGCATACAAGTTAGTAAATCTTTACACTCACATGGAATTTCATTTCAGCATAATACTCTTTGTTGTCCACACTGAAGTTCTTATATTTGGATAGTACATGAAGTAGCTCCCACTCTCCTTGGTTCATGAAGACACTCTTGTCCTTACTGAGATCCTCGGGGTTTCTCATCAGGGTGATGTTGATGTCATTAACTACAAATCGAACACAATATTGGGAGCAGCATGAAACAGCCATGGCAACATGTCATCCTTCACCTGCCTCTCTGCTCTCTCGCAGTAGGAGAGAGCTGATGGATGCATCAAACAGGGCAGTTGTTCTACTCAAGACTTACAAGAAGTGGTGCTGCTGCAAAGGCATCGATCGCATTTATTTATTTTTTTCTGTTTAGTTCACTTTGCATGCACTTAATTGATAAATATGACCTGTTCATTGCATTATTTTTTAAAGCATCCATAATTACTTCTAATATAAAATGCACACATCTGGCTTGTCAGAAGCTTGTTAGAAATCTTATACCCTTGCATGCTGTTGGGATAAAAATAATATGATGTATATTTTAGCACTGTCTTATAATAAAAATTCATGTAGAAAAACAAAGTTACTGCTGTTATTTAATTCTGAGTTCAAAATAGTGCATTAAAGCTTGTGCATTTGATTTGAAATGAACTGATAACTGAATGGAATGAATCTTACTGGTATGGAGCCAGCTTTGGAAGGTGAGGCTGCAGTTTTGCACATCAAATGGGAAGTTGTAGATATTGAGAGTGCAGGCTGTGACAACCTGAATGGGCTTGTAGTTGCGCACAAATCCATCATTTGTGACATAAACATAAGGAATGTCTGGAGACTTCCCCACATCTACGCTGCAGGTTACAGACAGAAATAACCGTGACAATGTTGCTCAGCGCGACAGAAATGCTGCAGCCAGCGTAATATAATTAATATAAACAGCATGATCTTACAACTCATTGATGAGGATGTCAGGAACCCAAACATTAGCTGTGGGTATGGAAATTTGTTTGACGTCATCAAACTCCTCTGAATTCCACACCAGGAACTCATCTTTCCATGACTGAAATATTCAGGAGTGCAGAAAGAACCACATAGAGCATTTAAAGATTTTTCTTTTTAAATGTACTATGTCAGAAAATATGAAGTGAATCTCACTTTGTATGAACACAAAGGGGGTTCATACAAAGAACAACAAATACTGAAGTTGAAACAAACATATTTTATCTAACATGTCTAAATTTATAGATAATATTTTGGTGATTTTAATGGCATGTTTATTGATTTATTCATTTGGTGAGTTTGTCTATGTTTATGGCATTTACATACTCCCATGAAAATATAATGGTTTTAAAGAGAAAATATTAATCACAGCTAAAAGTAATTGTTTAAAATAAATAGCATAAGTGTGAATACTAAAACTAATTTTTCAGTGACCACATCTTTGCCATGTCAAGTGGATAAAATATCTGATAAATGAATGATGCAATTAGAAATAAAATAATCAAACAGTGCAGATTATGATGTTTCATTTTTCTTACCTGTCTGTACCAGACATAAGTTGTTAAAACCTGATTCTTTTCATCCTTTAACAGAATACAGAGCAGAGAAATCAGAGGCCATCAGGAAAAACAGAATAAATATTAAATGAGCACAGGTTATATATATATATTTTTGCCCCATAGTGAGCTAATTCAACCATGCTACAGCAATAATTAGGGTCAATTTAAAGTTTTACACATCAAATTTATATTTGTGTGTGCTGATGTATGCATAATTACAACACATGGCAAATATGATTTTTTTAATATACAGTAGATAAGAACTTCTCTCTGTTGGCAGCACAACTCACCACATTAAGGATAGAGTATACCATGAGGTCAATTTCCACATTAGTAGAGGTCCTCCAGTCTTTCACTGGTCTCACTCCTTTCTTATACCCGGTACTTAGAAACTCTGACAGCCGCACTAAGGTGGCGTTGGCAAATCTTCCAGTGCCGCCGCCCAGTTTCTTTGCTGAAAGGTCACAAAAGATGCATTTTTATTGGGGACTAACCAACAAAACAAGGATCTCTGATAGTGCCAGGCTTATAGACACACTAAAAAAACTATAACAATTTAAAAAATTATATATATATAATTCCATATATATATATATATATGGAACCTGACAGAATGTTACTAAAAACAATTTGCTGTTAAAGAATAATGGTTAAAATTACTGACAAAAAAAAGTGTAATAAACTTGTTGCTATTTGTGGTCAGCGTCAACATAAATTAAATGAAATTCTAAAATTCTAGAAACAAATTATTATTTTAAAAAAATATTATTATTTTAAAAATTATTATTTTAAATTATTTTTCAATTAAATACGTTTTTATTATTAACTTTTTAAATTGTTATTTTATAAAATTATTATTATTATTATTTTTAAATATTAAATGCACTGACCATCCATAATGAGCTAATTTTGAAACTAAATGTAAACTACATTCTTAAAGAACACACGTTTCTTGTTTCACACAACAGAGAATAGAATGCTATATATTTAATTAAAACCCTACATTTGACAAATATGTCAGTAAATTTTGATGGCTTGCTTTATAGCTGTATCATCTTTACATATGATTAATCTCAGCTGTGATATTTCTGTAATATTTCTCTCATTATTTGAATGTATATTGCACATAAACTTACAGAAACTACACAAATATTAATATTCACATTTTCTGCATAATACTGCACTTAAGTCACAAACTAAAAATCTGACTAAAATTGAATCATTCAGTAAAGATAACTAAAAAGTTAAGTAATGTCAAGTCTTACACAGACAACATAATCATATTTTCATTTGTCAGTCTTATTTTCTCTGGTATTTGTTGAGCCTAAAACCCAAAACTCAGGCTCAGGTTAACAATAAAACTATATACCGGAGAATAAATGAGAAGTTGGTCTACCTGTGCATTCTTTTGCAGCTTCATTAATCAGAAGGAAGCAGAGCGCTGTCCAGGCTGATGAGAATCTCATGCTGCCAGTTCACCTGCGTTTCCTCTCGTTGCTGTTGAAGTGTGCCTGTCGCTCTGATGAAAGGCCTGGGCATGCCCGGCACCCATATCCTACACATCCATCCACTATATGCATCACTTCACTCACATCTACTATCAAAACCTTGTTAGTGTCACTCCACTCATGAGGGTGTATCCGTCTGCTCTGACACCACTCCTTGTTCAATAAAGCAGCAGCTCGCTGAGATAAATGGAGCTCAAACAAGCCAGAGTTCTGTGAGAGGATCATGTGTCATGTCTGAGAAGTTATTTAATTCAGTAATATGATCCCAGGCCAGTATGCTACAATGTTTATCAATTAAAAACTATTAGGCAAGAGTGTCATCTCATGTTAGTCTCAAAGTGTCAGCAATTAATGTCTTCAAAACAATTAAAGAGGAGTGTGGCGGTGCGCATTTTCACTGGAGAGATTTCACAGAGTTCTCAGTTTTACATCAGCTTAAATTTTTGTTAAATGTGCAATGTGAAGTTCACAACTCAGAGCATATATTGTAAAGGTTCCTGGCCAGGGTTGCTATAGCTACTTAAAATGAGTGAACTTGTTATGTGTCACATGATCTCAGTTGTGCCAGACCAGCAAAACCCATGAATAAAAGTGAAATGCAGTGTTAATTTTGACAGCAAATTTTGATTTAGTTTTAGTCATAATTTAGTCATATGAATAGTTTTAGTTTTAGTCAACTAATTAGCGTAAGAATATAGTCGAATAAATATACAGTCAATTCAGTCGACTAAAATATGAAGGGTGTAAAATGTAAATGCTTTTTCTTCAGTTCTTTTGAATTAGTCATTATACACACTTACACAAACTTAAATATTTATTAAAAGTTATGGAATATTATTAATGCTTGAAAGACCAGTACACACTCAAACATATTGAACAAACAATATCTTTATTTACCTGACCTTGTTTATTGAGCATAACAATAAAATATTGATGAGTTTGATTAGATGTTTTCCTAACTTGTCCCGCCTTGTCACAAAATTAAATTAGTTCTGATTGGATGTCGTCCCCGCCAAGCATTTTCGTCTCGTTTTCATTCGTTGAAGAAAGTGTCGATTAATTTTGTCATCGTTTTTATCCTTTTAGGTAGTTTTTATGTCGTTATCGTCTCGTTTTCGTCATGAAAATAAGGGTCGTTGACGAAAACTATGACGAAATTATCTCGTCAATGAAATTAACGCTGGTGAAATGGAATAAAAAAATGTTCCTTTGTGTTCGTGTAATTATGTACACTGAAGTCAGCTCTGTCTTCAAACGTCTCTTATATTATTGAGTCTCCTGTCATACATGTCTTATACATGCTCTAGTATTTACAGGTCCACAAAGGCACACAAGCTTCACATGCTGAGTGCTTTTGGATCTGAACAATCGTATATTTGTCGGGATCTAGAAATGCTTTTGATACAGTTTCACTCCTGTGTTTTAGGGCTGGCGTCACCATACCAGATAAAATAGTGTACCTTATTGAAACACTGAAATTATTAATGAATCCTCTCCAGTTGTCACACTTTGCACAGCCATCTGGCAAGCTGAACTGGGCTCTTTGGCAGGACACTTCTGGTCTCTGTGCCGGAAGTTTGACCCCTGACTTTGCGTGGACTTTGAAAGAAGAAGGTACTATAGTTCACTTGCATGCTGGCCCCACCTAATGTACTGAAAGTGTTTGTTTTTTTTTACTTATTTACTATAAGTAGTTCTTAAATTCAGATTGCAATTCAAGCAAAAAAAAAAAAAAAAATGTGGGTTTGATTTGGATTTGAACCTTTAGCTCTAAGCCATGGAGGTCTCTAACAACTCTTTAGTTTCATTCATGTTAAATTTCCCACAGAAATGCTTTGTGTCCTACTTTCTCACTTGCCTGCTCTCCAGAAATAATGAAAATGAGCAGTGAAGCTTTTGAGGGCTTGTAGCCGTAAATGGATGCATAGTAACTGTAATCATGTGTATTTCAAAAAGGCAGCATCCGTGGCTGCTTCGGCTCACAGAAGCTTTTGTTGTTTCTTCTGTCATGTTTTATCTTTGCAAAATAATCACATTCTTTTTGTGGTTATTATTTTATTTAAAAAAAAAACACACAGACAAAAACATCGAGAGATTACATTTATATCCAAAACAAAGTGAGTGCAGAAATCCACTGGAAGCCTCATAGAGACAATAACAAAGCAATGATGAAAGATTTATTTTCAGATGTGTTTCGTAACATCATGTAACCAGATATACTGGAAAAAGAGGTTTGCTGATACCGTCACAACTGCATTAATATTGATCGTTCCACTGGCAAGTTTTCTGTGCACGTTTGATATTCTTATTAGGGCTATTAGGAAACCGCCAGGGAATAGAGACACAGCAGCTGAGCTCTGAAAGGTTTTCACTGATCCATTTTGTGGCAGTAGGATGGAGATTAAAGTATGAATACAATATCATAACATCACACTGGCAGTGAGAATTTTCTCCTGAGAGCTAC
Organism: Archocentrus centrarchus; assembly: GCF_007364275.1. Taxonomy (NCBI): domain Eukaryota; kingdom Metazoa; phylum Chordata; class Actinopteri; order Cichliformes; family Cichlidae; genus Archocentrus; species Archocentrus centrarchus. Next base: position 12,388,500 of record NC_044359.1, read on the forward strand.
TTTATTGTACAGTATCTCTGAGTAAATCTTCACTGCCGGGAAACATAATAACAGAGCTGATATAATAATGTCTTTGTCAAAATGATAATACAGTGCTACGGTGGCTAGAGTAGTGCAGGTTATGCAAGCAGCATATGTAAGGAACAGCTATTGCTTCAGACGACTTCAACTGTATTTCTGCAGTTCTGGCAAATATCTGCACTGGCTATTTAAAAAATATCACTCACTGTCAATAGTAAACATTTCTCAATGTCAGTTTTAGTTGTTAATAATTTATATAATGGTTGGTTTGACCGCATCCTGTTCTTAGACCCCTAAAGTCCAAAAGTTTGATTAAAACTAAAACAGCCAAAACTTGCAACACATAATCATTTAAAAGCACTGGTCAACTATAATTATATGCAAATAAACTGCATTGTAATCTATGTTTCTATTGTATATGAGCACTTCTTGAAGTGGCCTGTATTTTTAGTTAAATCAGGTTTATTCTATACACAACAGCAGCACAGTATTTATATCTTTGTAATTATAATGAACATAAGCAAGAAGTGTTGTAAGTGTCTAAATGTGCAGTCAACTCAAGCAAAGCTCCAGCTAGCCCAGAGCAGGAGCAGAGTACCAGCATACAAGGCCAGAACCAGCAGATAAAGGCGGAACAGGAAGCAGTCGAGCTTGGAGCACAGGGCCAGCCATTCGCCCTGAGCTGAAGCCTCGCCGTCCTCCTGGGAAAAAGCTAGACGGAGGGAAACCAGCTCTCTGAGGAGCCACTCCAGTCCAGAGGGAGCATCCTGGATTTCGTTCAGGGACAGCAGATCCTCGTCCAGTGAGTTTTCAAGCTCATAGTCTAAGGCAAGATTAAAAAAAACCAAACAAACAAACAATGGTTCACAGTGCAAATAATGACTATATATTTATGCTGCAGGATAAGACAGTTTACTTTCTTTATGAGCTATATTTCATTCCAGTGACTGGGCCCCACCGTGCCACCCTGCTGCTCTTCTGACCTGCTGCTGTTCCTCTAATGCATTTTTGTCCTACTTTCAAAAAGAGCTCCCATACGCTTTGACACAGTGTGTATTTCTATTTCTATTTTTAGAGCTTAAATTTTCCCACAGATAAGATGCGCCTTGGCTTCCTTTTAAGTGCTTTCCCTCCCATGACTCATGATGTTGTTTTCAATTTTGCAGAAGCAAAAACAAGTGTCCTCTGATATCTGCTGTCAATAGCACATTTGGGAAATCGAGCCTCAAGGCTTACCTCCAGACGGGTTTATGTGGTCGAGGGTTTTGATGGATGTTAAAGCACTCTCAGTAAAGACATGACCAGCTGAGCCGTACTTGTCCAGCAGGCAGGCAGACACTGACATTTCCTTGACCTCCCTCTCACTGTAGTGAAGCAGCTTCACAACCAGTATAGACTTGATCAGGCTGAGCATCAGCAAGGCCATGCACACCACGAAGAATACTCCTAAATGGAGATTATAAAGATCAGAAACTGGAAACAGAAAAGCTTACAATAGTATCTGTTTACACAAAAGCAAAACTATGACCAGTAATTACAATAAAGCTTTATTGATAGTTTAGACCATTTAACCAAACACCTATTTCCATACTCATAGTCTGATTCTACCTTAAACTCTCATCGTATTGTGCTGCACTGCCAATCTTAGGGGATTTAATCTAAGAGTGATCTTTTCTATGATTTCACATTACCCTTATTCTTTCTAGTTTTTCCATGCAGTGCTTTATTTGAGGCACAGCAGGTTTGTAGCCTCCCCAGATAAATTAGTGTGTGCAAAATTAAATGTAGGGAGCACTCAGAGCTTCATAATTTAATTAAGATATTTCAGATTCTGCTTCTTCAGTTAGGCTCCACTTGCTTTTCCTCTGTTTTGTCATTTTACAAATTTATGTTTTGCAGACAGTGCACGCTGGAATTCAGCTCATATAAACCTTTTTGGTTTTAGTTACAGAATAAACAGCAGGATACAGGCTGTTTGTTCTATATGTTTATATTTAGAAATCTTAAAAATCCCACCAATGAGTGGAGTTCTGACAGCAGTGACGGGCAGTTCATCTGCCATGTTGACTCTGAAGACGGTGTAGCCGAGCAGTATGCTGATTTTAAAGGTGATACGTGTGCCGCTGTTCAGAGGCAGGTAGAAGCTCATCACATCCACCAACATGAGGAAGATGCTTGGAATAAGGAGTCCTACCACATACAGCAGGGGGCGCCGGCGAATCAACACCTGAATAAAAGATGAGATATGGATGACAGAGTGAAATATTATCTGCATGTCCTGATATTTCACACACCCAATTCCAGAGTCACTATTAACCATGGAATATTTGTTTATCTATCCAAACAAGCCACTTTGTGCATGGAATACCTATCTCTGACATTTCTGCTCACGCCCCACCAGAGTGGAAGTGAGGGAAATTTTACTTGCTGTGCTCTCTAAGGACACAAAAATGCACCAGCAGTGTCTCTTGTCACTTTACATGGTATCATTGTTCAATGTTACTTTCATGTTGAACTGTGGCCTGGCTCCTGAGTGATCACATGACTGAATGTGTGCGTGCAGTCCGGAGTATCCTCTGAAATTCTATTATTTCTGATTTTTGAAATCCACACACCTCAAAAAACCTGCAGTAAATCCCTCTGTAGTGTGTTCAAATGTCTGAGTTTCTGTGATGGCGATTAATAAAAAACTGAACATAATCCTGTTAGAAAGTTTCCCTTTATAACAAGTTGGAGCGAAAAAATCAGAAACTAAAGTAACCTGTTTATAGTGTACTTGTTAGCACTGTTAGCATTCACAGCACATATCATATGTAATCATAGGAGTGTCTTATTCATCACTCTCTCAAAGTGATTTTCCATCATTTTCGACAGACTATCAGCCGTCTACAAGCATGTCTGTCGCTCAGCTGGTCTCAGTTTGTCCAGCCGCACAGCCTGTTTCATAAAGTGATTTATGAGCACTACTCAGATGCAGATTGCAAATATTGCTGGCATCCCAAGTTATCATCGTGTGCAAATTAAATATAAATTTGCCAGTTCTGCAGTCCTTCCAATCCCCACATTCGAGCATAGGTGGCGAGGTCGTTATCTCTTCAGATGAATTAAAAGTGACAGAAAGAAGTTGACCTCAATTGCAGATTTCATGAAATGGGCTCCAGTTATCAACTCGTGATAGTAAGAACCACTAAAGCCATTATTATTTATGTAACAACAATATAACAGTGTGGAGTGAAACAGTAACCTACTGTAATATAAACTTGTGTTTCAAAGCATGAATAGGCGTCACTATGAACGTTTTAATGCAGTTTCCTTACTTCCAAACTAGAATGAATATGCTTGTACTTCACTTCGCCTTTTCATTTAGTTGAATGGAGTATTAGTTCTTCTTGGGCTTTACAGTATTTATTGTATTGTGTAATTATAAATTTGTGTGGATTTGTTTATTGATACACTGTTTGAACTATAAACAGCAGCTTGATGTAGCTCTGTTATCTTCTCCAGTTTGTGAAAATCAACATTTTCTCAGAACTCAGATATTTTTTATATGAAATAACTACTGCAAGCAGCAACACTGTTACACCAGCATAGTGTAACAATATCCCAGTGAGCCATGAAATGCTGTATTACAAAAAAAAGAAAGAAAGAAAAGCCTTAGCTCTTTGAGCTGAATAACTAGCAGTCCTCCGTGCTCTCCACCTGCAATGGGCTATGGGGCCATTTTGCTCCCCACTAACAAGAAGTCCATTGATCAGGCAGCCACTGAGACAGTCTCATTATGGTTGCTCACCCTCCCCTGTCTATCAGCTTCTCCCTCTCTATCTGTCTCTTTACTTGCCAGAAACAGCCTCAGCCTCATCATTTGGCATTAGCTCTCTAGTTCAATCCATGAAGGTCGCAGCCAATTGCTTTACACTTTACAATTCCACCACAACGCTTAAGGGTGTTACCCGCGGAGAACTGCAGTTTAAAGCTCACCATCGACAAGCAATCAGAGTCATCACAGTGCAGTTACTCTCTCGCTTGTTACTGAGTGTTTACACCTCTGAAATAATAAACTTTTAGATACCAAAATATTAGCCCTCAGTTAGTATTCGGTTTTTAAAAATAACCTGTTTCATTTAAATTAACAATAAATGCGATGATTGTACACTAAATACAATGAGTCACATGCATTAAACCGGATGTGGGCGTAGTCAGTGTTGTCTTGGCGGCTCAGCCAGTAGCGTGAAGGAATGGACAGCAGTTCCCATTCTCCATGATTCATGAACTGCTTCATATTGGCAGTGGCGCTTTCATTCCTCAGCAGAGCCAAGTTTATTTCTTTCACTGCAGAGGGAGAGATAATGAAGAATAAAAGAAGGCAGGAAAAATAACAATGAACATCGTGTGAGTCTGCTATCACCTTGTACTGTGGTGTTACCCTTGTCTCACAGTAGCAGACAGATAAATGTCCACCAGATTCTTTAGTTTTCCTTCTAATATCCACTAATTTGTAAGCAAGACACAGTGCAATCTCTAACATTTCATGTGCATTTCTTGCTGCTTCAGGTGGCAATCAGCTGAATGGTATGTTATATGACAAAATAATCTCAGTATTTCACTGATGACTTCCATCAATTATCCCGGAGATGGTTCACTTTTCATCACATGACTGAAGTAAGGCACCCCACCTCATATGATATGGCATGATATGACAGAACAACTGAAACTGCTGAATATTAACTATATAACCTGTAACGTTTGACCATTTACTTCTTTAGTGCACCATTTCATTTCATGTGGGCCAGGTCTTTAACCTGTATCAGGAGAGATTTTAGGGTGGTTTCGGTGGTAAATGAGATTTGACGTTTCAATTCATACGGATTTGCATTGAAATTTCAGGATGGGACGCTTAATCGGCCACGTTGATTTAACTGAGTCCATCCTGGTTTTAAGAGTGACCCAAATCCAAGATGGCTGAGAGTGGAAGTCAAGAGTAAGTACATTTTAGTGTGCTTTGTTTAACTTTATTATTCCCCTGATATATATATATATATATATATATATATATATATATATATATATATATATATATATATATATATATATATATATATATATATATATATATTAGGGGTGAGACTCGATTTAAAAAATTAATCGAATTAATTACAAGCTTTGTAATTAATTAAACGAAATTAATCGCATTTTAATCGCATTTCAATATTTGACATGAGAAATATTAATTTAAGTTTGGTTGATGAATGAATCAATATACATAAGCTTAAACTTCAAAATTTTGTTTATTTTCCCACCAGTCTACTACACAGACCAACGAAGGGCGGAAGTGCTCCTGTGATAAGCAAACTCCTGAAATTAAAGTTAAGCATCATAACTGGATAGTTTTATTCAACATTAATGTCTCACTTAATATAGTTGGAAATTAATCATTCTCTCAGCTGTATTCCTTGATGTTGAAACGTGTCATGCTTGTTTTAACAGCTTATTTTGAATAAAATAATTAAAATTAAACCACAAAAAGGAGAAAAAGTTTGTTCTCCGTTTAACCAGCTGCTTTTACACAGCTGGGCTTCACACTCACGGTTGCTAGGCGACATGAGCTACAGGTGAGGACAGGTGACGCTGATATGAAGGCTAGCTGCTCACGTCCTCCCTTTGCGGTCTTCGTGGGCTCTGAAGGACGTGGGCCGGGTCCTTCGCAGGATGCGGCCCCTGAATTTGGACATTGTGCGTCGATATAATCTGTATGCCGGGAACTCGTGCACTGAGAAACGTTCCACGGTGCAAAGTGTGATTAAAATGCGTTAAAATTTTTAATTCGTTAATTTCCCCGTAATTAATTAATCGAAATTAACGCGTTAAAGTCCCAGCCCTAATATATATATATATATATATATATATATATATATATATATATATATATATATATATATATATATATCATTATTATTATTATAGTTATTTATTGGACACTAAATCAAAACACTGTTGACCTAACCTGTCTTAACCCACTGAACCACAATGGGTGCTCCATATGAGGACTTCATCCTGACTTGTCCTGGTGTAAATAACCCGTGATGGGCAAAGATACTTTCTCAGTGCCCTCCCCAGTACCTCCCTTTTTTAATTTTGGTATATATGTATATATTTAATACGCACAATCTAAGTAATCTATTCTTAAAAACTAAACATTAAAGTGTGTGTGCGTGCGTGCGTGTGTGTGTGTGTGCGTGCGTGCACGTGTGTGTGTGTGTGGGGGGGGGGGGGGGGGGGGGCTTTTGTTGCAAAATAAAAAAAACAAAACAAAAAACAGTATTTTTTTGTAGGTCCTAAGATTAAGCAGGGACACCCAAGTTATCCTAAGCCCAACAAAACAAGCCATTTAAAATTTTCTAGCACAGGTGTGAAAACTGTGCTCTCCTACTGTAAAAGCAACCTGACTTTACAGACCTGAGTGAAGCCAGCTTCGGAAGGTGAGGCTGCAATTCTGCTTGTCAAATGGAAAGGCATACAACTCCAAGCTGCAAGCTAGCACTGCCTGTATGGGCCGAGAGTTCTTTACTGAGCCAGAAGAGTTGACGTAAACGTAGGGGATTGGAGGGGACTTCCCTTCGTCCACACTGGAACACAACGAGAGGTTAGGTAAGGCGAGATATGTACAGCAAGACAGGCTAACCGTTCTGTCGAGATTACCCATAACTGCAGTGGCTGTTTCCTGCCCTGTGAATGCTTATGTGTTTGGATTGTTTTATGGGGGTGCGTGGCCTTTTAGCCTTTATTGTGATAGGATATTGTGAAGTTGGGAGAAAGACTAAAGAAAGACACACAGTAAATGTTTATATTCAACCCCAGGCCTCTGCATTAGCCTTACAGCATATGGGTCATTTACTCTACCCAGTGAGCTAAACCAGCACCTATGAATGCTCATGTTTAACAAATTCAAACCTAAATTGGATTAGATGTACTGTATTCCAAATACAGAAGCAGGAGGAGGATAGCAATTATCATGATCAGGCTGGGGTAATTTCCTGTTTTCAACCAAACTGTAATATTGTTCCATGTTAAAGGACATCTCTGAACATTGTAGTGCAGTCCATGGTGACTTAATGTAGTTTTTTGCAGTCATAGCAAACATTTCTCAATCTGCACTGTGAACTTAATAATAATAATAATAATAATAATAATACATTTTATTTATAGGCGCCTTTCAGGGCACTCAAGGTCGCCTTACAGGTAAAAAACAATCAAAAATGAAAAATAAAAACAGCAAAAGAGAAGGCACAATTACAATTACACAATAAACAAAAATTGAAGAAAAGCAAAACAATAGTTAAGACCAGGATAAAATCCAAGAACCCACTGAGTCATAGGCCGAAAGCTTGTTTGAACAGATGGGTTTTTAGACGAGATTTAAAAAGAGATAAGCTGTTTATGACCTTTAATGGTTGCGGTAGAGCATTCCAGAGATGGGGTGCTATATGACAAAAGGCTCTAGACCCCATAGTTGCTAAACGGACAGAAGGTATAGTGAGGAGCAGTGACGAAGAAGAACGAAGTGGGCGTGAGGGAGTATAGTAATGGATTAGAGCAGCAATGTAGGGGGGAGCAAGGTTATGAAGAGATTTGAAGGTGAGAAGAAGAATCTTGTATTTGATACGGTAGTCTATTGGAAGCCAATGTAGGTCCTGAAGGATGGGAGTAATGTATTGAGTAGAGGAGGTTCGGGTAATGATACGTGCAGCAGAGTTTTGAACCATCTGGAGTTTACGGAGAAGTTTGAGTGGTAAACCAGCGAGAAGTGAATTGCAGTAATCCAGTCGAGAAGTGACAAGGGCATGGACAAGAGTTGCAGTACTGGTAGAAAGGTATGACTGAAACCAAAGAAAAGGAATACCTGTAAAACCTAGTGAAGCTAATCTGTGGAGGAGGATTGGATGGGAAATGGTGTCGAAAGCCGCACTAAGGTCGAGAAGAATGAGTATGGTTAGGAGACCAGAGTCAGCTGCCATTAAAAGGTCATTTGTGATTTTAACCAATGCAGACTCGGTGCTGTGTAGAGGACTAAAACCAGACTGAAATTATTATTACCTCTCTAATAAGATTATTATTAGAGAGGTAATTGTAAACCTGGTTGGCTACAATTCGTTCGAGAATTTTAGCAAGGAATGGAAGATTAGAAATGGGCCGAAAATTATTCAAATTACTGGGATCAGCCCCTTGCTTCTTTAACAATGGAGAAATAACAGCTGTTTTAAATGGCGAAGGAACTTGACCAGAAGTAAGAGAGAGATGCATGATATTTGTTATAAGTGGGGACAGAGGTGATAAGCAAATTTTGACCAGGTAGGTTGGCAGGGGATCTAATTGGCAGGTGGAAGCTTTGGATTTCTGAATAATGGCAGATATTTCACTAGTGGATGGAAGCAAAAAACTAGAAAAAGTAATGGTAGGTGAATTACAAGAGACTATTTGGGATGAAGCAGGTACAGAAAGGCTCTGAGAGGCTAATTGCTTGTGGATCTGTACAATTTTAGAGTTGAAGAAGTTCATAAAATTATTGCAATATTCAGTAGTATACATATGACATGATAGCAGATGAGGAGGTTTGAGGATAGAATTTAAAGTAGAGAACAGTATTTTAGGATTTGCTTCAGCAGATGTAAAGAGATTGGCATAATACTCAGCCTTGGTTGTGGACAGAGCATTCTTATAGGCCTGAATATGGTCAGCATACATATCTTTACATAACTTGTATTATCTGGTGAAGCATCATCAGTGATGATCCAGTATGGCATCACCATTTAGTACCATTGGTTTAATGAAAGAAATCAGCAGATCTGGGGAAACAAATCACCACTGATTACTCAAATCAGCAGTGATCAGTGGTTAGCTGAAATGCAGGAACGTACGTTTCTAAAATCTAAGAAACATAATCGTGCTTTAGACTTTGGTAATAGTGAAGAAAACTAGACTGAGCACAAGAAAAAAAATGTTTGTGCAGACACTTTCTTACAATTCACTAACGATAACATCAGGTATCCAGATAGCATCAGATGACAGCGAGATCTCATTGATGTCATCAAACTCCTCTGGATCCCAAACCAGGAACTCATCTCTCCAGATCTGAGAAGAGCAAAGCTAAATTAAAGCTAAATTAAAATAAAAATGTTATTTGTACACACAAAAAGGAAGCACAGAAAGGCCAGTTACCTGTCTGTACCAAAGACTTGTAGTGATGCTCTGAGTCTTTCCATCCTGGGAAAAACAACATGACTTTCAACACAATTTATAAAACGTTTGTTATATATTAAGTCTTCCCAGGTTTTTTTTTTAAATTTACAACCACCTCAGTTTTTCACCTACAGTGGGATCGAACACAGGCCACGTTAAGTTGCTTTGTAAATGGCAAAGAAATGCATGTAAAACGAAAAGTGAATAAAATGCAACATCAAAAACATTAGGAACAGTACAAACATAGCAGACGACATTCAAAGCTGACCTACCACATCAAGGACAGACTGTAGCATGAGGTCTATGTAAACAGTAGTAGATGTGGTCCAATTGTGAACAGGTCGAACACCGCAGTTGTAGTTCCTCAACAGAGTCCTGGTCAGCTGGTTGAGAGCTGATCTCTTCGGCTTCTCTGGCACACATTCAGCCAGATGGGCTAAAAGTTAAAGAAAGATTACAAGTTGGACCCGAATGCTAAGACATTGTACATACGTATCCAGTTACATAGAGAAATACCCAGAAAACCTGGCGCTTAAAGTGATATATCAGTGTATTACTAAAAAAATATCATGTTATACCTAAACTGAATATCTGTTGCCTACTTTAATTTAATGCAACACAAAAAGAATGAAGAAATTAAGTTTTGGGGTGAGCTGGGGGTGTCAAGAAGTCCCCTTTGTACTTCCTGAATCACTTATTCAGTCCTGTGATTCACTGGTCTGCATTCCCTTTATTTTGCCACTGTACTGTCAAGCAGTGAAAATACTGTAAGGAAATTTGCACTTTTTGTAGCCCTGCAAATCTGCATTTTTTTAAAAAAAGTATGGAAGGATTTAGATAATTGTTATGAGGATGTTTTATAATAACCATTTGCCAGATGCCAAATATAGCCCTACCTTTTATTTTATCAGTGCATTTATTGTTACATCAGCATGTATGTGGAACTTCTGACACTGAAGATATAGGCTTCACTGATTCATGTAAATATAGTATGCACAGCAATGTCTTACACAAAATTGTCACACAATAAAAAAAGAATCTAGAAATGTGACAGCTGCTCCATTCTGATGTAAAGCGTCACAAAAAAGAACAAAACCCTGCAGGTAACATCTAAATTAAAAATTGCTGTAAATACTAAATGAAATCATTTGAACATTTTGCTGAGCTAAAAAAAAAAAAGAAAAAAAAAAGAGCATCTTACCTGAGATCAGTAGTGTCAGCCAAACGAGAGACATGAAGCTAAAAATCAAGATTACAGGTGTTATCCAAGAGTCATATCCAAAGTGATTTCCCTGTTAACACTGAAATATCCACAGTTTCATCAAATAAGTTCAACAGCAGCAGTACTGACAGTAGGGGAGGAGCAATGAACAGGGTAGTGCAGACATTTTTTGGTTGCATTGTTATTGATTTTCCACTGCCTGGGTAAGGTGATACATATGATAGAAACACCCCAGAGAGAGAGAAAGCTCCCTGGAGGATTTTTTTTTTAGTGCCAGTTTACAGCTTCAGAGGATTCTAAACACTTTGGTGTGTGTTGTAAAACTGCTGGAAACACCTAATAGAAGGACTAACGTATGGACTTATGGGTAATTGTAAATGTCTGCGCACCACACATAGGGGAATAAAGCCTTGAAACGCAAGGAATAAAAAAATTTACATAACAGATTGCTGTGACTGTAATACTATGGCTATCAATGCATATTATTTATACTGTATTCGCATCGATGCGCTATTAAGAAAAGCTGTAATGCAATTACAACAACAACAACAAGGCTGTTAGAGACGAGAAAATTGTTTTTTTCTGTAAGAAAGGCGGAAGCTGAAGTCACCATATTGTAAACTAGCTATATAATTGTTGTAAAGCTATTAAAGTTGAACAATAAATCTGTCACAGACACTGGAAGTACTGCATTACCTGAGGAAATGTCCCGACATTCACGTAGCGGGTGCGCGCTTCTTTTACTTTAGCGACCAATGACTGTAATTAGCGACCGCTCCAGGGCACGCGCGGGTCCGGATAGGTGAGCGCGCGCAGCTGGCTTGTCGCTCTCGTGCCTGACAGATGGAGCTGGTTTGAGGCGGAGGCAGTGCTGAAAGCATTTGGGGGGAAAATAAGAAAGAATTCATGTTTTCATCTGCAATGAGAGCCGAAGAGTCTGAAAATGGAGAAAACTCAACCAACTCGGTGAGCGCACAGGATGATGGAACTGCTATTAACAAAATAAGTGGCATGTTTGTAACGCCTGAAGAGCTAACCTTAACACTAACCCCTCTGTTGTGTGGACACAACCTCTGGAGGCCAATTCAGAATTCTGGCATTTTAAAAGTTGCCTCTGATATTGTTTCATGTAACCCAAAATAAAAAAAAAATGTTACACCATTTTCAAATTATACAATGACGCTTTTGAATTCGGCATGAAACACACTTAATTGTTTTTAAATAACTTGTAATATGAATTATTAATCTAATGTAACTAATTAACTAGTAGCGAATTACGTCTAAAAACCCTGTTTGTTTGAACCTTTTTAGTTTCTTGCTCGCTAAATGACTTCTATTCAAATTTTCCAGTAAATAGATTAAGCAAATCCTAGAAATAAAATAGTAACCTTTTGTGCGCTAACCCAGATTTTATTAATTCTCACCACTAAAACGTTAACAACATTATTGTAAAGTGCAACACTAAACCATCATCTGGCTCAGTAACTAGTAATCCAAGCTTTTGCTCTATCAATAGGCTTTTGTAACTTTTCCAAGAGACAGTGTGTCGAACCTAATGGTGTTATACTTGGGGTAATGGGTTTACATGTGATATAAATGAGGTAGAGTTGATTAAATGCTGTAGAAATCTAAATGTTTGCCACACTTTTTGGTTTGGTATTGTCATGGGAGGTGTGTGCATGAAAGAGAAAGACACAGACCCACTGCTGCCCACTCACCATGCCTGGTGGCATGGTGAGTGGAATGATAAACAGAAGCTTGTGCTATCCATGTCAGTAGCTGAAAATAGAGGCTAACCAAGAGGGTCTCAGATAGCCGCTGGACTCCATATAAGTCTGGTCAGCCTGCTCCTGGCTTCCTTTGTGTGTAAGTGTGTAAGAGAAAGATAGCATGACATGTGCACCTGGTGTCAGGATTGCAGGCTTTATATAGAGCTTCTAACCCAGTAGACTCAGGTTATTTCTTTTTAAAACTTCATGTGTCTATGAGGTCAAAGTATATGACGGCCTGTGCGCGTTTGTGTTTGCCTGACTATGTGTGGACAATGGAATTAAAAGGAACAAATAATGTGGTGTTGAGAGACTGCTTATGCAAAGACTGCGGGCTGAGAGAGAGGGATCTAATTTAAGGAAGGGTATCTTAAAGTTCCTCTGACTAGCCAGGAGCACTTTGTTGTTTATTGATCTGCTTGAACCTAAACAAAGCAGGCAGGTACATAGACTGACATCCTAGCAAACCACCAGGTTTCAGGTGCTTCCGTTAGGAGTGTACTCAGCGGATCATCTGCCTCCAACTCACCATCTTCATTATATCCTCTTTTGTCACACAGCTATCTGCATCACTGTATCTGTGAACCTTCTGTGTGGCCTTCCTCTTCTCCTATTTGACAGCTTCATCTTCAACATCCTTTGTCCAATATATCCACTGTCCCTCCTTTGAGCCATCTCAGCCTGAGCTGTCCCTCTGATGGACTAATTTCTGATCATGTTCATGCTGGTCACTCCCAATGAAAATCTTAGCATCTTCAACTGTGCCACTTCCAGCTGTTTGTTGTCTATTTGTTAGTGCCACTGTCTCTAAACAATACATCATAGCTGGTCTGACTACCATCTTGTAGACCTTCCCTGTCACAAATAACCCCTGACATCCTAGCAAAGTAACAGAGCCAAAATGGGGAAAAGCTACCTTAGTATCAGTAACACTACTGTCTTGGGGAAGGCCAAAAGTTGCTTAATGTGCTATATGTGTTCTGACGATTTATGAACAGATTAAACTGATTAAATCGATCTTGTCAGCCTGCTCGGTAAAAGACAGTAAGGGTATCTGAAAGAAGCTAGTTTCCCCACTCGGCAGCCATCTTGGAATGCCTCTGCCTGTGTGTATGGCGAATTATTTTGAATCATTTTCTAAATTAACTTCAATTTAACAGGTCAGAAAGACTACACAAGCAAATCCTGATTTTAAAAAAAATCCTTAAAAGGTTTGCTGACTTTGTCTCAAAATAAGGTTTTAAAAGTGTTTTCCCCTCTGGAAGTTATACTTTGATACCATTTTTCATTTGCGGAACTCACCGATATATTAGTGCCTTTCTCATAATATCTCTGATATCATAATATCATGTTTCAATGCTGCTCATTGACTTCACTAAATGCAGTTTGATTAATTGTTCTGACCCAGCGAGTATATGGACCTTATATGTATAAACATGACAGGTTGACATGTGTCCATCTACTTCACACCTAGCCCAGCTGTATCTGCGTATGTGACTCAGAATAGAGTTGAGCCTCACATGAGCCATGCACTTAGGGTCCATCATGGTCCTCAGTTTGCTCGCAGTCAGTGTACATGAGGCAAGGAGGACTGTTAGTGGGATGACACACTAACCTTGATATCTTCTGGTTACCACAAGTGACTTTCTCAGGCTGGTTTTATGTCCCCTCAGTACTGCTGTCATAGGGTCCACTCGATGTTTTATTTGGCTAAATAAAAGGCAGGTTTTGTTAATTACTAATCTAGTAGAAATCGTGCCAGCTGAATGATTGTGAGAGCCCCTCTGAAGTCCTGGTGCTTTCTCGGTTGAGGGAAGAAAGTTGAGTGGTGTTTTATTTTTGAATTTCTTTGGATCGCTCGTCCTTTTTGCCTCTTCTGACAACTGGTATCTTTTTTCTTTTGCAGGTAACTTTTTCACAGTTTCTTTTTTCTTTGAGTGCCATTTCAGCTACCTGTACTTTTATTTTGTTAGTGGCGTATTCTTTCCAAGAGATTCCATTCTTGATGGCAGACTGACTTGCATAGTGAAAGCAAGGATTACTGAGCCAATCTAAATGTTGGGGGGTATTATTGTTATCATTATTATAGTAATAATTACTTCATAACAGTTGTGGTCTAATGCATGGCCTACTTGTGCTACACTTTTGTCCACTTGGCCTGCCCAAATGTGAATTAAATGCCAGCCCACCACTGCTTCAAAGGTATGAGTCCAATAGAAGAAGTTGTGTGGAATGGTGAAAGACAGCTCAAAAGTCTGACTGGTGTTTTTATTCTCTCAGCAGAGTGAGATACTGATCAGCCAGCTGAGGGAGATCACTGGCATCCAGGACCAACAGATCCTCTACAGAGCCCTGAATGTAAGTTACCTTCAGCTTTTAGAATTTGCAGCATCTCCCGTTTTGTGTAGTACAGTTGAGACTGCATACATCTGTCAGGGCTGAGCATTTTCTCTGTACCATGTAAGAGCTGAGTCCCTGGAGTCCCTGGATATATCTCTATCTATCTATCTATCTATCTATCTATCTATCTATCTATCTATCTATCTATCTATCTATCTATCTATCTATCTATCTATCTATCTATCTATATATCTATCTATCTATCTATCTATCTATCTATCTATCTATCTATCTATCTATCTATCTCTCTCTCTCTCTCTCTATATATATATATATATATATATATATATATATAGAGAGAGAGAGAGATATAGAGATATAGAGATATATATACTTTATTGATCCCTTTGGGATCAATAAAGTATTCTGACTGACTGACTGACTGATATATAGATATATAGAGAGATATATATAGATATATCTGGTAAAATGCATCTCCGTCCATAATCTTTTGGATAATGCTGCTAACAAACAGAGGAGCAAACAAACATGCTACATGCTTACTGTAAAGAAATCCAAATGGTAATCTGAGTAATGGTGAAGATTTCTTAAGTTTTTGTGCTTTTAGCCAAAGAACTATAACAGACAATTTAAGAGGTAAGACATGTTTTATATCAAGATTTAATACCATGAAGAACATGAATCTAAAAATATTATAGCAATCCATTTGCATAATGTTGGCCCGCTAAGGAGTCTTTGAAGTGTAAATTATGTTAAAGACCCCATAGGGTCCCATTTTTTCCACTCCAGCACACTACTTCAGGGATACAGTGTTTAAATACAACTGAATATGAAAAAGCCTGTTAAGAAATTGAGAGAATCGGAATGTCATTAAAGTAGTAGTTAGACAGACATTACCATAAATTCACTGGTTGACTTTCACAGGCATCATCTAACCTGTTGTATCAGCAGACCGCAGCAGTAGGGAGGCATCTTCCTGGAGTTATATAGAGTCTGAACTCTGTGTATATGTTAAAGCACAATCAACTGGATGTGGCCACATGTTTATAGTTTTATTTGTGTGTCTTCTTTACGTGTTAATTTTATTCTTGTGATATATTGCCGGATCCTGCAGCCACAGATAAAAATCCTCAACACTTGTTCTTATATATTCCTTCTCCACTCTCTTCAAGGTCAGTCAGGGGGACATCGGACATGCAGTTGGACTGCTGACAACTGAGCCTGCAAAGGATCAGGACCCCGGAGAACCACAGGAGTCAGGGACATCTGGAGAGGCCTGGGAGAGCCAGAAAGGTACCCTGGGGATGCAAATTGGACACAAGCCTGATAGCAGAAGCAACACTTTGAGCACAAACTTAAACTGAGCTTAATGGCTGAGTATGAAGAAAGCTGCATTCAGACTCTAAAAGGGAAGAGTAGAAGCAGGATATTTCAACCTTAAATGTTTGCCTCCTGTGGTGTAGTTGTTAATACATTCACTTGGCAAGTGAAAGGTTGTTGGTTTGATTCCAGCCAGTGACACAAATCCCCTTTGGGGTTGTGTCAGGAAGGGCATCCAGCATAAAACTGCCAAATCAAACATGCTACCCGCTGCGGTGACCCCATGTGGCAAGACAGCAGCCGAAAGTAGCTGCTACATATTTGCCAAAAATTGACTGACTTATTTATGATTGACTTATGTGTGGAGCTACGGAAATTAAGCATTAAATAGGTAAGGAGCACACTGCTTTTCAAACACAAATAAATTTTAAGACATATGGCCCTCACACATGGAATCAGTAAAATTGTATGATCGTTTATGAATCAAAGAGTCAGTGAATGTCAAGCAAAAATCTGGCCCCTTATGTCATAAATTGATCTGACGTCAACAACTTGAATTGAACATTAAATCGTGAGTATAGTCCAAACCAACATGAAAATTAGTTTGAAAGAGAAATTACTATCATGCATACTTTCTCACCTCTCCAGATGCCACCAAAAACTCTACTAGAAAGAAGGTTTCGAATGCTTTTTTCAAGGTGAACGTAGTCTTGTAATATTTAAAGCAGTGCCATACAAAGCTGTAAAAAATAAATAAATTAATGGGAGATGAGATGATAACACGAGAATATCTGAGGACTGTTATGTTATTCATTTAGTCCAGTCAGAAAAATGTTTCATAGAGTGAATAATGAGTCACACAGAAGAAGCATAATGCTATTGGGAGCTATTCTGTGTGATTTCGTTGCATTTTAAGTGGAATTGTAGGATCTCTGTTGTCACTTTCTTGTTTGTTTCTTCAGGACTTCCTAAAGATGAGCTGCAGGCGGCTATAGAGCTCAGCCTGCAGGAGTCCCACAAAGCCCAGGAAGAGGAGAGAGAATTTCATAGGTACAGGACAACCTTTCTTTTTAAGCAGCACTTCATTTTTTTTTTTTTTTTTTTTTTTTTTTTTTTACTGA
The DNA here is from genome assembly GCF_007364275.1 of Archocentrus centrarchus. Lineage (NCBI taxonomy): Eukaryota > Metazoa > Chordata > Actinopteri > Cichliformes > Cichlidae > Archocentrus > Archocentrus centrarchus. The sequence continues at coordinate 12,405,548 of NC_044359.1, forward strand.
TGGCAGTGGTTGTTTTGTTTTAATTTACTTTCAATTTCATAGAGAAAAGTATGAAAGTTTTTCCCTCTGTGGCTCCTAAGTGGCCTAACTATTATCTTGGCTGTGTAAGTGTTGCACAGGCAAGACTCTCAGCAAAGGTCACTGCAAACAGCTGACAGTTCACACTGAGCAAAAACATATAAAACAGTTGGGTTTAGCTGTTAATCTGAGGTCAAACATATCTAAAATAACAAAGAACTTTAAGTGACTTACTACACTTTCCCTTCTTTATACCCATGCTGAATGGATTGTAATGAAATTTATTTCAGTTACAATCAATCAAAGATCTTAGCGAATTCCTGTAATGGTGATTCACACTTTACCCAAGGACACTTGGGTAAAGTGTGTGCAGCTTGGGAGCTGCAACACTGAACCTGAAGTTACTTCCAAGAACAGGCCAGTATCTTGCATGACAGCTCTTTTGCCACTGAGATGTGAGTGGATGAATAAGAGCAACAGCACTAAATCACTTAAGTATAGTTAATTTGCCATTCATCATATTTCCAATAAATCTGCTAGACTTATTTGTTCCTCTTGATGCATATTTGGTGTTTTTCCTATCAGTAATTTGTGGGTATTTAAATCAAAAGGGTTACATTATGTTTACAACCTATGCATAACACAGGGAATCTGACTGAGTTAACCTGTGTTTAATAGAGTTGTCAGATAAATCCTTTTAAAGGGGTAAATTGATGTTGTGCAGGGCTCTGGAGGCCAGTGCAGAGGAGAACGCTGCGAGAATAAAGAGGAAGAGATGTGAAGCCCAGAGCGAAATGTGTAGCCCCGCAGACTGGATCCGTCAGGACGACTGGCCTGTGGGCATTCGCAATGTAGGAAACACCTGCTGGTTCAGTGCTGTCATCCAGGTGAGAATGAGAAGCTTTTTTTTTCACATAACAAATAATAAGCTGAAAAACGTCCACTTTGGTTCCAGAATAACAACAGTGGCATGTCCATCAGAATAACTGCTGTCATGCTGTCATAGTCGAAATACTCTACCCACTGCTTATTAAAGTATTACTGAAGTCGCGCACTAGAATAATCTAAATTTTATTTACATCTATTACTAATAAATTGTTATAATGAGGAGGTGGAACATTAATATGTTGCTCAAAAAAAAGTAAAGGAACACTTTTTAATCTACTGATCCTGTCAGTTAAGTAGCAGAGGTTCACTAAAGGTGCAGCAATGAGATAACCCCCAAAACAGGAATGTTTTTACAGGTGGAGGCCACTGACATTTTTTTCCCCCTCCTCATCTTTTCTGACTATTTTTTTCACTAGTTTACCATTTGGCCAGGGTCAGTGTGGCACATCAATGTGTGCCATTGGCAGAAGGTTTGCACAGTCTCAAGAGCATGGTGGAGATTCTAGGAGACAGGCAGTTACCTCTACAGGCCAGGCAACGACAACCTGACTGCCATTAGGTATCGGGATGAAATCCTTGGACCCACTGTCAAACCCTACACTGGTGCAGTGGGTCCTGGTTCCTCCTGGTACATGTCAGTGCTCGGCCTCATGTGGCGACAGTATGCAGGCAGTTCCTGGAGAATAAAGGAACTGATACCATTGACTGGTCCCCACACTTGCATGACCTAAATCCAACAGAGCACCTCTGGGACATTATGTTTTGGTCCATCTGACACCACCAAGTTGCACCACAGATTGTTCAGGAGTTCAATGATGCCCTGGTCCTGATCCCCCAGGACACCATCCATCGGAGCCCCGACGTTGTCTGGCATGCACACAAGCACGTGGGGCCCATGCAAACTACTGAATACCATTTTGAGTTGCTGCAGTGAAACTTTGGCAAAATGAACTAGCCTGCTGCATATTTTTTTCACTTTGATTATTGGGGTGTCTTTGAATTCAGCCTCTGTAGGTTGATAAGTTTATTTTGCATCAAACAGTGTGGCATCCTTTCATTCCTAACACATTACCCAGTCCATATCAGTCTAGATATCCAGCAGGATTTTTCCCCATAAAAATCTGATGTGTTTTCAATGTGTTTATTTCTTTCTTTTTCTTTTCTTTTCTTTTCTTTTCTTTTCTTTTCTTTTCTTTTCTTTTCTTTTCTTTTCTTTTCTTTTCTTATCTTTTTTCTTTTTTTGAGCAGTGTATTTTAAACCAGGAATGTAACCCACTGAATTGCCATAAATTTGTTGTATGTGGTGATATGGAATGAGATCCATGTAAATTTTGGCTTATCTGTAATAGACTTATTTGATATCTCACGTAAAATACCTACTGTGGGGGATATAATTATTTGGTCACCTGCTGAATTTCTAAGTGTGCTCACAGTGAAGTGAATAGTCTCTAATGTTTGTATTTGTTTAATTTTAATGGAGAGAGACAGAATATCAATGAGAAATCCAGAAAAAATATTTACATAAGAGTTAAAAAATGATCTCCATGTCATTGAGTGAAACAAGTATTTGATCTCCTACAATCCAGCCAGAATTCTGGCTCCCACGGATCCAGAACACTGAAGGTGGGTCGTGGATGAGTCTTCCAGCATGTCAGTGACCCAAAATATACCACCAAAGCAAAAAAGGAATGGCTAAAGAAGAAGCACATTAAGGTCATGGAGTGGCCTAGCCAGCCTCCAGACCTCAGTTCTGTAGTAGGGAACTGAAGCTTCAAGGTGCCAGGCAGCAGCCAGAAAACCTAAAGGATTTAGAGAGTTTCTGTAAAGAGGAGTGAGCCAAAATCCCTCCTGAGATATGTGCAAACCTGGTGACCACCAGAAACGTCTTACCGGTGTGTTTGCCAACAAAGATTTTTCCACCAAGGACTAAGTCATGTTTTGCTTCGGGATCAAATACCTATTTCACTCAGTGACATGCAAATCAATTTATAACTTTTATGTAATGTGTTTTATTTTCTGGATTTTTGGATGATATTCTGTCTCTCGCCATCAAAATTAAATTAGAGACTTCATTTCTTTGTAAGTGAGCAAACTTAAAAATTCAGCAGGTAATCAAATAAATATTTCCCCCACTGTATCTTACATTATTTAAGTCAAAATACAAAAAAAAATGTAGGAAGCACAATCATACAAACAAAAATTAAGAATCTGTTGCATTATTGCGGGTATTTACCACCAAGAGCTATATATCACCAGAAGCAGAAAACTGTTAGTGTAAAGAGCTGCATCCTGTCTGCAGATGTTAATTACAGTATGTGTTTTCACGTAAGTAATTTGGATCTGGTCAGTTTTTGTTAAATACCCACTTTTAACATTAATTAGTGGGGCATTTTTAATGTAGTGGATATATAACTTAAGTTGATGTTAGACAGGCAGCCTTAAACATGTCACTGCACAAGAAAAGAGTTCAGATTCATATTCAGAGAACGCAGTGCACACCTAGCATTTATTCTGTTGCACGAAAGTGCTTGAAACTCATCCCCGATCTCCACCTGTTCTAACAGACTCGCCTCTGTTGCTCCCATAACCTAAATAGCTCTCTCACTTAGTTCAGCAAACATTTATAGACTTGGAGTTTCCCTTCAAAGATTTCTAACTTCTCTTGGTCCAACGTCAGCCACCACATGGCTGTTTTGGCCTTCATCAATATCTGTTACCTAGTTTTGAAATTTTTCCATTGTAAAATTTGACCATACATGGTTAAAATACACAGTGATCTGGAATTTAGTGCCAAACATCTTTTTAAAGTGAAAGCAGAAGCTGTTCGACTACACATTATCTTGCTTGTATCTCACCTTTTCATCAACCCCCTATCACGCTGATAAAGTTAAACATCTTCCTGGTGAGTTCGAGCATACAGTATTTGTCTGAGCCCTTAATTCTATTATAGGTCCATTCCAGCTAACTGAACTTAGCTAGGCCTATCATGTAGCTCGGCAGAAACCAGAACCCCAACTGAGATACACCGGCTGTGTTGATAATTAAATAGCAAGCGAGGACAGAGCGAGTGGTGGACATCTCAGCCTGAGTATGAAGTAAACAGAAGAGATTGTGATTGTTTTTCTTTGCTACACTCTGATATGCTTCCACATCCATTTAGAAGTCCCACCCCTATAGGACAGGGGCTATTATCTAGAAAGCAAAACGGGGAAATGAAGCAGTGTTGTTAGAATACAAATGTTCAGATCATACCTTTGGTTTGTTTGGTTGTTTTACCAGGATCACTGCTTTGTTTTACAACTGAACCACTGTAGATTCAACAGAGCTTGACTCATGATAAAGCAGTCGCCCCTACAAAATTTTTATGCTATCAGATTGAAGCTGAGTGACCATGTGATTCAGCTGTCAGCTCGTATTCCCTCAATTATCCTTTGTGGTCTAAATTGCAGCAAAACTGAGATAAACCGTAATCGAATTTCCTGCTGAAATGGAAATATATATCTCAGAAGTGCTCATAAGCTCCCATCAGCCCTGCGCATGACACATAAGACTGGTATTAATGCATTTGGTTTATCCTGAGAAACACGAGTATCTTATAACAATGATATGCTGTGTGTTGATGGCTGCTAAAATAAAAATGTAGACAATACGGTGCTGGGAAAAATGGTTTGCCCCCATCCTGATTTTATTTATTTATTTGTTTAGCATATTTCAGATCATCAAACAAATTCCTCTCGACTTATGATAGCTGGGATAGGCTCCAGCACCCTACAACCCTGAAAAGGATACACAGAAGATGGATGGATGGATAGATAAAAAGCATAAAAAAAAAATGATGATGATTTCATTTATTAATCGAAAAAGCTACCCAAACCTACCTGGCCCTGTGTGAAAAAGTAATTACCCACCTTTGTTAAATCATAAATTAACTGTGATTAACCACATTTTCTTGGAAAGCCGAGTTCAGTTTCATTAGCCTCATCCAGGCCTGATTACTGCCAAACCTGTTGAATCAAAAAAGGTCATTTAAATAGAACCTGTCTGACAAAGTCAAGTAGGCTAAAATATCTTAAAAATTAACACAGCTGAGAAAAAAGTCATTGACATCTATCAGCCTGGAAACAGTTACAAAACCATTTTGAAAGTTTTAGGACTCCAGTGAACTACAAATGGGGAAAACTTGTAACAGTGGTGAACCTTCCCAAGAGTGACCGGCCTTCCAAAAACAGTGACGCATCCAGGAGGTCACTAAAGAAGCCATGTAAAGAACTGGAGGCCTGACTTTAACAGAGACAAGCTCTGATAAGGTCAGAGTTCATGATTCAACCATAAGAAAGAGACTTTCCAAGGAGAAACCCACTGCTGACCAAAAAGAACACAAAGGCTTGTCTCACATTTGCCAAAAAAAACATCTCGATGATCTCCAAAACTTTTGGAGAAAATATTCTGTGTGCTGATGAGATAGAAGGTTTGAGTCCCGTCACATCTGCATAAACCAACACAGCATTTCATAAACAGATCATCATACCAACAGTCAAACATGGTGGTGGTGGTGTGATGGTCTGAGGCTGCTTTGCTGCTTCAGGATGACTTGCTGTAATTGATGGAACCATGAATTCTGCTCTCTGCCAGAAAATCCTGAAGGAGAGCGTATGGCCATCAGCCTGAAGCTCAGGTGCTCTAGTGTTAGGCAGCAGGACAATGATGCAAGACACACCAGCAAGTCCAAAACAAAAAAATCAGACTGAGATACTTTGGCATGACCTTAAACAATCAAAAACCCTCTAATGTGGTTGAATTAAAACAATTCCTCCACAGTGATGTGAAAGACTCACTGCCAGTTATTGCAGATGCTTGACTGCAGTTCTTGCTGCCAAGGGTGGCGCAACCAGTTATTAGGTTTAGGGGGCAGTTACTTTTTCACACAGAGCAGGTAGGTTTGGATAGCTTTTTTCCCTTAATAAGTGAAATCATCATTTAAAAACTGCGTTTCTATGTACTCAGGTTATCTTTGTCTAATATTAAGATTTATTTGATCTGAATCGTGTAAGTGTGACAATTTTGCAGAAAAAAAGAAATCAAGAATGGGGCAAATACTTCCACACAGAACTGTATGTGATGACAACAACAACAACAAAAAGAGACAGAAGACAGAGAAAGTTTGCTACACCCTGGGCCTGTTTTTCCCAAACCATCCTTACTCTTATACATCTTCAGATCAAGATTAAGATCCACATAATAAATAAATTTGGACATTTTAGGAAGCTCAGAACATGCAGGTGGAACCACTACAGCAGACATACACAGATCACCTATTCTGTGTTATTGTAGGGCCTTTGCCTTATAATATAAAGCACCTTGAGGGGCTTATTCCTACCAAAATATCACTGACCCGTTGTGGCATGGATACAGGATTTTGGTTCTTTCCGGTTTCTGACAATGTCCTTTTTTTGCAGCTGATACTTTGGAAGTTTGGATGCTGGGTTAATGGCCGTGGGTGCGTGCTCCTCAAGCCGTGCCCAAGTAGCTTTCGTTGTGTGCCGGGCACATTTTTCAAGCAGATTTAAACTCCTGCTTTTCTGCAACAGAACACCTCATTAAAACCTTTCAGTTGTTGTAATGTTGTGACTGTTTGGTGTGTGAAACCTTAATCTATTTAACACTCACAAATGCAGATTTCCAGACAGCAAGGTAAATGTCAATGACAGAACATTAGCAGTGTTCTGTGTTGATCAAGGGACATATTTGTAAACATATGTCCACATTTCCTCTACGACCTACATTACAAGTTACAATAGATGTCTGCTGTAATCATGATCTGCCATCTGGTAATCTCCCACAAACAACCTTAGGTGGATGGTTGGATTAATGTGCCTTGTTTTGCTGTCTTGTTACAGTCACTGTTCCACCTGCCAGTGTTCAGGAGACTGGTTCTCAACTACCATCTGTCTGAGCAAGTACTGGAGAAGTGTAAAAGCCATTCAGTGAGTAAGCTACTGTCACCAGTTTCTGCCATATAACTCTGGGTTACACTGCCACTGTCATTTAACCTATATACATAATTGTAAGGGGGTTTTTTTTCTAAAAAAAAAAAAAAAATCCTCAATTACTGCTGATCTTCACTCACAAGTACCAGTTGTATGTTGGTGTAAAGGTGATGAAGTGTGACTGTGTGTTTATGTTAACAGGACAAGAGGAACATAGCCTTCATGCAGGAGCTGCGCTGCCTGTTTGCCCTCATGGTGGGTTCTGCCCGCAGGTTTGTGGATCCTTCTGCAGCAGTGGAGTTACTGCGCGACGCCTTCAGGACCAGCGAGGCCCAACAGGTACAACATATATACAGCAATTTTCAATTCCTGAAACATCGTGGCTCCAGACCTACATATAATACCCTCTGACTTGTTGATGAAGCTGATGTCTTCCTGTCTCAGATACACAGATTTTCTGCAAGACACTTCAGACTTCTGGTTTCTCTGAAATTTGTAGCCACTGCCTCGGTGTTGTTTAGATTTTAATTTGTGTATTTTCTTGTATAAGCTCATTAACTATAGGGACATACAGGCTTTAATAGTCACCCATCTCTCTTTTTGTCTGCTGCTGTCTTTCTCTATTTTCCAACTGAAGGCTTTGTTTGTGTTTTGTAGGATAACTAATGTTTTAGCTCTCTTAAACTTTTTTTAGAGTGTGTCCTAATGGGATGAGCAGATGGCAGGCATCATTATCTAGGTTTTGAATTGAATCCATGAAATTGGCATGAAGTGCATGTTTGCCGTGACTTGCTCTTAGCCCAGTTCTGTCAGGGCCACTTTAGTCAAACAGGATTTTTCTTTCATCTGCATATTTGGCATTGTGGATTTTAATCTGGGATTTTAAGTCTACATGCAGGCAGATCAACAGCAAGACCCCATAAGTGAAAAGAGCAGGTATTAAAGACAGTGGTCATGACACAGGAGGTCAGGTGGAGGTCGATTTGTAAAGCAGTTTGGAGAGTCAACTACATTCACTGGCCGCTTCATTAGGTACACTCCTTAAACTGCTTGTTAGTGCAGATATTTGATTAGTCAGTCTCATGGCAGCAATTCAGTGCATTTAGGCAGGTACACGTCTTCAAGACAACCTGCTGAAATTCAAACCAAGCATCAGGATGGTTGTTGGTGCCAGACAGCCTGGTGTGAGTATTTCAGAAACTGCTGATCTACTGGGATTTTCCCACAAACCATCTCTAGGGTTTGCAGAGAATGATCCAAACCCACAACATGTAGAACTTTGAAACAGATGAGCTCCAGTAGCAGAAGACCACAACAGATACCTCTTCTGCCGGCTAAGAGCAGGAAGCCAGCTGTACAGGCCCACTAAATTTGGACAACAAAAGACTGGAAAAACATCAGCTCTGATGAGTCTTGATTTCTACTGCAGCATTCAGAGGGTAGAGGATCCATCCTGGCTCGTATCAGTGGTTCAGGCTGCTGGAGGTATAATTCAGTTCAGCTCAATTCAGTTTTATTTATATATAGCACCAAATCACAACAAAAAGTCATCTCAAGGCACTTTATATCGTAAAGTAAAGACCCTACAATAATACAGGGAAACCCAACAATCAAACTACCCCTATGAACAAGCACTTGGGGACAGGGGGAAGGAAAAACTCACTTTTAACAGGAAGAAACCTCCAGCAGAACCAGGCTCAGGGAGGGGCAGCCATCTAAGGGAGGGAGACAGGACAGAAGACATCCTGTGGAAGAGAGCCAGAGATTAATAATAACTAATGATTAAATGCAGAGTGGGGTATAAACACAGAGAGAGTGAGATAATGTGTGGGGGATATTTTCTTGGCACCATTTGGGCCCTGAGCATTGTTTAAATGACTCAGCCTGTCTGAGTATTGTTGCCAACCATGTCCATCCCTTTGTGACCACAGTGTACTCATCTTCTGATTGCTATATCCAGCAAAATAATACACCATGCCACAAAGCTGAGATTATTCCAAACTGTTTGTTTTGTTTTTTTTTAACATGACAATGAGTTCACTGTACTGAAATGGGTCCACAGTGACAGAACAGGAGATTTCGATCATGGATGTGCAGCTGTGCAGCAATTGTGTGATGCTATCGTGTCAATATGGACCAAAATCTCTGTGAAATGTTTCCAGCACCTTGTTGAATCTATGCCATTAAGGGTTAAGGCAGTTCGACCCAGTACTAGGAAGGTGTGCACAATGAAGTGAACAATGAGGATATGAGCAGGCTGAAGTGGTTTCAATAGCAATCAGCTGGACCTTTAGCTGATGTGGGTGGCTGAGTTCAAGTGCACAGTGTGCCAGAGTGAGTGCTGTAGTCACCTTGTCATCATTTGATCTTGGTGTAAAAATGCTCTGTGGTCATACAACAGGTGGTCATACACCTAGACAGGCTCCATCCACTGGGGAAGACAATGACAATACAAAACAAATGCGGCTACATTTATATTGAGCCTTCCTGTTTATTGTTTATGTTTGTGTAGATTCAGTACATTAAATGTTCAGTAGTCCTTTTAGTTATTATTAGACGGCCCTTCATTAGGTCTGTCAACATCAGTGGCAGTCTAGAAAGAGCACAGAAAGAAGATTAAACAAATGACTCTGAAATGTGTCCCGTTCAGGATGTCAGTGAGTTTTCCCACAAACTGCTTGATTGGCTTGAGGATGCATTTCAGCTGGCTGCCACTGGAAAGTAAGTCGTATGCTGACGGCGCCCACATACATGTCCAGTCACTGTCATCTTCACTGCACTTCTGTTTGCTAAATTATGTTTTATTTTCAGTAATGCAGAAGATAAACAACATAATCCCATGGTCCAGCTTTTCTATGGTACCTTTGTGACAGAAAGAAGACATGAGGGTATGAGCTTTGAAACAATTTTTTTGCGCTGGTATCATTATCAATATGAATTTTCCATCACCCCCTCGTATGCATGTGATTTTTGCTTAGGTAAGACGGTATATAACATTGAGCAGTTTGGCCAGTACCCCCTGCAGGTCAATGGCTTCAACAATCTGGATGAATGCTTAGAAGGTGCAATGGTTGAGAAGGAGATTGAGTCGGTACATTCAGACCACCATGTCACATCTGGACGCGAGGTGAAGAATTTCATAAACTTAAAATATAATTTCTCTATGTGCAGCATGGTCAGCTGGTGTTTGTGAAATTTAACAATCTGCTAAGAAACTCCATTTATTCACGGTTGCAGAGATGGTTCAAAAAGCTACCACCAGTCTTGACATTTGAACTTTCGAGATTTGAATTCAACACCCAGCTTGGGCGCCCTGAGAAGATACACAAGAAACTGGAGTTTCCTCAAATTATTTTTATGGACAGGTGGGTTTTATACAGACTAGGCTGGTTGATAACCTAGCTACTCGATCAGTATGTTACAATAAAGAGCTTCTACGAGTAAAAATAACTTACACACATTTTTAATTTAGGGAATTGTCTGTTTTTTCTATTTACAGATATCTTCACAAAAACATTGAGCAGACCCATGAGAGGAGAGGAGAAGTAAAAAAACTCAAGGAGCAACTTGCAGTCCTTCAACAGAAACTTGAATGGTAAGTCGATTGAACACAAACTGTAAAACACAAATGTGTTTTTTTTTTTTTTCTATTTTAGATCAAATCTTGGTTCAGTTATTTCCTTTCTTTCCCTCCAGTTATAAAAACTATGGCTCAGGACCTACCAAGTACCCTCTAGCTGACATGCTCCAGTTTGTGCTGGAGTTTGCTACCACCAAGCCGACTAGCGTTTCCCCAGCTGAAGACTCAAGACAGGCTGCATCTTCACCGACTCCTGGTGCAAGTCACCCCCTCGCTGAAGCCGTCACCAAAGAAAGCAGGTGTTTGCTGTTTTCAGCTCTACTCTTCCTGTTTGTAGTGACAGTATTACACCCACCAAGGCAATAACTAGGATCTCAGAGATAAAATTCTCCTTTAAAAGATGCAGTAAATTATTGTTTCTGACTAGATTACTATTGGTTTAATGAAGCAGAACTAAGACATATCACTCAGGGATTTAGAGACATGGGCTGTTCCACAAAAAACTTCAGAATTCCTCCTCCATCTCTCTCTCTCTGAATGGAACATATTGTCAGGCTTGTAACTGATGTTGTTTTTCTTGCTGTCTTCAGTGATCCTGGAGAAACCGACTCATCAGAGGGCCTTGGTTCCAGTGTTTCCAGCTGCCAGAGGACCCCCATATACAAGCCCTTCACTCAGTGCAGACAACCCATTGACTGTCCGCCACACCCGGCCCCCCACAGCATCACCGAAGAAGAGCTGCACTTTGTTAAGACCTGTCTTCAGCGTTGGAGGACTGAAGTGGAGAATGACATAAATGGTATGCTAATGAAAAAGATTTAAGTATATTACTTTGTAAGCATTGTATGAAGTCCTAACATCATTTCGTTTTCAGTTGCTAAGCTGGAAAATGCCCCACTTTATTCTTAATTATTCATTTTGCCTCTTTTGGTGGCTTACAAGAGGTTTGATAAGAGTGAGTAAAACTATACTATAAAGCCGAAGCCTGCACAGAGTAGAGCGGGGCCGTAAATCCCCTCAGGTTTGACACCTTGTCTAGCACATTCCACATTATATCAACAACCTTTAATAAAAAGACTGTGCTTAAAGATATGCTTTAATAAAACTGCTGCCAAGCTGGTTGCAACAAATGATGATGAAGATGCATTAATGTGGGTAGCCTTGACAGTGAAATTGCAATGAGCTCCACACTTGCCAATTACACCTGGTCTGCCATACTTACTCTCCACCTTCAGTGCAATAAAGTACATTTATTAAATATAAATGTTGCAGGTGAGTGAAGAACAAAAGTGTACCGTGTGAAAATGGCACCTCACTGGCACAGAGCTGTGCACCCGCACAAAAATAGAGCCAATGTTCTTCTGCTGACTGTGACTCATTCCAGTCACAGACAATACATCAGAACATGTTAAATGTCAAGATGAGTCATATTCCTCTATATACCAGTGACAGATATTTGCGCAGCTCTCTCAAGTTTTTAAAATATAGTACCACTACCACTACAATTATTCAAATTAGTATTATTCACATTAGCTTATTTATTAACACTTGTGCAAATCATTTCCTTTCATAGTTTCTGTTTATTATTTTTTTTTTTGTATGTGTGCTTGTTTGCTAGAACTAAAGGCCAGCATTGACAGGCTCACTCAGACGCTCGAGGGCATGTACTCAGACAACACTCTCTGTCAGGTAAGCCCTGCACTCACCTAATTTAGCAATTCAATTACATATTTTACATCTACAGCTGTAGAAAATGAATCAGCTGAGATTGGATTAAACTTTACTGATATCTACAGAGAAACACAAAATAGCGTAATATAAACACACAATGTACAACGCAATGCAAATAAGAACAGGTCAACTGAAGGTAATGTTGCAGTTCATGGAGAACAGCATGTTTCTCATGTTACTCTTAGGCCCCCTACAGACTCCATGCAGTGCTTGTCCATGAAGGCCAAGCATCAGCAGGTCATTACTGGGCTTATATCTATGACCATGCTAACCACCGCTGGATGAAGTACAATGACATAAGTGTCACTGAGTCATCGTGGGAGGAGCTGGAACGAGACTCCTTCGGAGGGATGACCAACGCAAGTGCCTACTGCCTAATGTACATTGATGACAGGCTACCTCACCTCATCACAGGTACGCCTATGTTTCAGTTATCAATATGGACTACACCAAAGTCAGTGTTTGCATATTAGCCAGTGTCACCTATGTACAAGTGATAAGCAGCAATATGGATCACAAAATATGTATTTTTTTTCCCAATGCAGTGAGATTCAGTAAAGATGAAACCACAATGAAAAAAATTATAAATTACAGAAATTTATTCGGTGGTCCTGAAAGGTCAAACACACTGCAACTTAAGAAAACACCAGCAAATAGAAAAATGCTGCAAAAGCATATAAAACACAACAGAAGTAGAATAAAACACAGTGGAGATAGAAAGAAAAAGTGAAAGTTGAGTAAAACAAAATGAAAAAAAAACTGGAAATGTTTTTGGGGAGATAATAAGGTGACAGAACAGTTCCAGAAGTGACAAACTAACAGTAATAAATGGCTAATAGGAAACATGTAAACATAGCAGGTTTATAGGAGTCACAGTACCTTCCATGTTTTTCTCCCTCACAGCACCGACAGATCCTCCCCTTTTTTTAAGAGTGTCTCGGTACGGTCCTTCACATGTTTTAGTTTCTGCCACTTCTGCAGCTGTTCAGTCACATTGTTGTCTCCTGTTGTGTTTTGTGAGAATTTATTTTTTCACTTTCTGTTCTGTTTTATTCAACATCTGTTGTGTTTTCTTTGTTTTTGCCTCATTTTTCTATTTGTTGGTGGTTTTTTTTAGCTGCGGTGCGTTTGCTCAGGGCTGCCATAAATTTCACTCACTTTAAGTAATGGCAAAGGTTTTTGTAATGTAGCTTCCTCAGCTTACCTGATATGCAGAGGCTGTTCTATAATATTAGAAGCTAAACCAACAAAAACACTTTTTCGTCCACATCACATACTGCAAACATTTTAAGTACAGTAGGATATTCAAATACTCATTTGTGCAATGGATATAAATTTTATGAATACAAACGGCATTTCTTAAAAGACATTAAAATGATAATTAATCATAGTTGCTCTACTAACTAAAATGCCTTACATCCCACCCAGAAGATACAGATGATGAGACAGGCCAGGTGCTTCATGGCATGGACTCTCTGCCACCCATCCTCAGGCGCTATGTCCATGAAGATAACCGCTGGTTCCAGCAGGAGCTCAGCGAATGGGAGGAGCAGTTCTGCCAGACAGCAACCCCACAGGAAGAGTCCACAGCCTCTGCTGAGCCCCCAGGTCCCAGTCTGGATAATATACAGCAGTCACCTGTTGAGCCAGCACCGCAATCAGGACCCTCTACTGAAGAGGTGGATGAGGGAGCCACTCCAGAGCCACAGCCAGACCTAGAAGCAGAGAAGGATCCAGATCCTGGTCTCAGAAAGGAGCCAGGAGGTCTGTAGTGATGCCTGAAGAAACATGAATGAGACAGAAACCGATCCAGTATCTTCACCACTCTGTGTATATAATGTATATGTACACATAAAATGTGCATGCAGTACTGGTAATTTTATTTACACCAGAACATTTTCTAAACCAGTCGCACAGATTTAAGTCAAATCTGTGAACCATTTGGTTCAAATATATACAGTATGAGATCTGGGAAGTAGATGAAAACATTATTATACATCTCTTATAATTAATAATAAGATGGCTGTAGGTGGTCTTTAAAGACAGTATAGACCCACGAGATATATATAGATGTATATTCCACTAGTTAAATGTGCTGGTGTCAGTTATCACTGTTATTTCTATATTTTATCACATTCTCAGTGGTGTGTGGAAGAAAATCACCTCTCTCCAGTAAAATTTATTTGCTGTGTAACAACCACCTATCAAAAATATAGTGGACACTTGTTACACAATTTCTGCATAGTTTTCTTAACTGTCTGCCCTCAGACTGGACCAATAGACTATTATTGCTTGGAGATTTGAAGTAGGGTCTCTGATATCAGATGAGATTAGACTACAAGATAGGCTGCACATGACCCTGAATTGGATAAGTGGAAGAGAATAGATGGATGGACTCTAATTATATATTTAGCAGTTGTTCGTTGCTAAAGACACATGTAGACTCACAGCCCGTCTCTCGCTTTTTGACCTTAGAGGAAACAGATTTATCACCCCCACCACCAGAGGGCCCTGGCTGCCAGCCAGGTGATACCAGCACTGCAGCAGTCACCAACACCCTGGGAGTCAGCCAGAACTCTGATTCAGATGAGAAGGAGCTGCAGAATCAGGTGAACAAGTACATGATACCTTGCCCGTCCATTCCCCATCCCCCTGTAGAATGTGGGTCATAAATTCTAGGTCACAAAAATAAAGTGTGTACATCTGGGTCAGAGATCACATTTCACCAGTTAGCACGGTGATGACCGTTCAGGTCGAGCTGGATGTAGGGTGATGTTTACAGATCAGTAGGTTGTTTGAAGTCAATTTTCACTTTTTGTTGTGGTCAAAATATAAACACATCTCTCTGCTGATCCATCTAGCCAGCATTTTGTTGAATGCAGATAACCATTCAGTCAGGATATTTCTCACCCCATTTCTCAATGAATGCATTTTTTTGTTAGGATTGCAAAGTACTGTAAAATGGCACCTGAAGGCACACTTCAAGCCTAGTACTAGACTTCCAATCCCTCAAAAGCTGTAAAAGAATACACTGATCGAGTATAATAATGTGTTCTATCTTAAAACTTTCTTTGTTAGATTCCTGGCCCTGATGCAGAGCTTTGCGATCGGGCGCCATCTGACATCCACATAGAGAAGGATGACCTGGAGGTGGCAGCCCTCGGCTCTGAAGCTGAAGGAGAACCACAGGCTTCCGGAGAAGATCCCGAACCTGTGTCAGAACAAAGAAATGAGGAGCAGCAGCAGGAGGCTCCCGCCAGACAGCGACAGACTGAGAACGAGGTCTCAGAAGTGGAGATCCCCAACGTGGGCCGGATCATGGTGAGAGCAGATGCTGATGGATACAATGAAGAGGTAAGGTCTAATGGTGTGTGTTTTCAGCAGCTATAATCACATATTTACAGACAAAAATATAAACTAAATGATGAAATATAAGGTTAATTTTAATGGTATGGTATGAGATTTATTACCTATAATTTAAAGAGACACACTAGTTTGTGAGTCCGCCTGGCTTTTCCTTTGTTTTCTGTTTCCAGTAGTTAGCTGTCATTTCATGCTATAATCACTCCTATTTTTCTCTACATTGTCACATCATTTCTTAGATGATGCTAACTCCAGCTATGCAGGGTGTCATTCTAGCGATTGCCAAGGCCAGACAAATTTTTGACAAGGAGGGTCCTGAGGCTGGCCTCATCAAGGTATGTTTTTTTAGGGATAGTGAAGTTCCTTGAATTTCACATCAACTCTAAATTTAAAAAAAAAATCTGATTTAGTTCTTTAGACCTAAATACTTGTAAACTGTCCTTGGACCAACCCGTGCTCTAATTGCAGTTTTTAAAAAGATATATCTTTCCAACAGTTTTATTAAAATCCACACAAACACAAAAATGCGAATGTTGCGGGACCTTTTAGTTACAAGTTAATCCCTGAAGGAATTCCTTTTATCCTAAACTGGAGGTTCTGTCGCAATAAGTTTAGTGTGCAGCATTCACTTTGTAGGGTGAGAAGCCTCTTGAAGATTTCTTTTTGTATTTGATGAAGAAGAATTTCTATGAAGCGCAGTGTTTCACATTTTAAAAGATTAACATCAATAGCAAGACGTCTGTTTTTAACTTTGTCTCTAAAGTCACAAAATCCCGCAGATTTTAAACAACAAAGAAAACACTTGAACTTGTGAAACGCTCGATCCTTGTATGAGTCATCCTGAGGTCTAGCAGTGCGCAATTAAATAAATAAAACAGTAAAAACATTACAATTCCCCATGGTTCTCTCAGGCCTTCCATGAAGAGTATTCCCGCTTGTATGAGCTCTCCCAGGAGGAGACCACGCCACAGGAGGATGCACGTCTGCAGCACGCTCTGGTCTACTTCTTCCAGAACAAGGCACCCAAGCGGATCATCGAGAGGACGCTGCTTGAGCAGTTTACTGACCGCAACCTCAGTTTTGATGAGAGGTACACGCACTCAGTGATAAGTGGTGGACATGTGACGGTGTGATCAAGTTTTTTAAAAAAGTTTTAAAATGAGAATATTGATGAGAAAAAAAAAATAGCATATATAAATGAAAATGGACCATCAAACCGAATGTAAAGCAGAAGCATTTCAAGGTTGTAGCGTATTTATATACAGAAAAGAAGGTTTTAGCTCAAAGCAGAATGCTTCACAGGTTAATAAGAAAATCAGCAGATTATACAGCGTGCATATTGTGCCATCTAGTGTCCAGAGAACAGAGCTGGCTCTCTCCCTGCCCCTGCATTTGCTGTTAAACTTCATATATCATTTTCATACCTACAGAGCCATCAGTATCATGAGAGAAGCCCGGGCCAAACTGCGCCTCATTAAGCCAGAAGACATGGACATGGAGGAATACATGGTAGGCTTAGATATCATAAATCTGTAGATATAGAAATTAGTATAATTTTCAGACAGACATAATATGGCAGTGATCTGAAACAGCAGCTGAAACATGCTCCAAAAACAGAACCGGGGCAGACATCTGCTAAGTTTCTCACTGGGTTGAAGTTTTGTTCCACTGCAGAACATCAGTGGAAAATTTGTTACTGGGTGAACTGATTTGTGGCCAAATCACCTCACCTCAGTCTAAATCTACAACACATGCTGTCCAGAAGTAAAAACATAGATGCAGAAATGCTGTTAAATGTCAGTTTGGCATTTTATTAAGGGTTTCATTTTCACGTTGTTACATGGTTGTCTCTCTTTATGAACTCCCTAATCTGTGTTTATTTGGGTCTGCGTGGTTGAAATTCCAGTAGGGAGCATGTAAACCCAGTGGCATTTGTTCACACTGGAATGAGAACTATGTATGTTCCTACATGAGGAGACAGCTGGGGTAATGAAGACACCAATCACAGATTGCGAGTGCAAACTGCTCCTTATATCAAGAGCATAGCATAAACTTAACACCAACCTTTTTGTTTTATAACATAATAGGTCTGCTGATATTCTTTATGTTCTTTGTCAGCTAATCCAGTGGAAAGACTAACACTACAAAATAAAAGCTCAAAGATTCATGTTCGAAAAAGGAGCTAAGAGTGAATTAAGGGATTGCTGATGTTTCTGTTTGCTCTCTCGCAGCAGTGGCATGATGATTACAGGCTGTTCAGGACCGTGTTCATCTATCTGTTGACTGGGCTGGAGCACTACCAGCACGGGAAGTAGGTCTCCAATATTCCCCAGTTAGCGTTCGTCTGATCGCTTTTGCAGAATGTGTTACACAAAACAATCTCATACATCACTGATCCTTTTGTCACTGCCAATTAAATTGTGCATTGATTATAGAGAAAAAGATGCACCTTAAGTTAGGATGTACATACCAAAGCAGAGCTAATTATGGTACAGTTAAGATATATCCTTAGGTGCTATAATTGTTGTGCAAGAGGAATATGACATGAAACAAAATCAGGCATTTTTAAAAGTATAAGGACCCTAAATTTATTTACTTCTTGTGTGCTTTGAGATCATAAAACCGCATACTATATTTACATATTGTGTTATAAAATCATGCTGGCTGAATTTGGTGTTTGCCTGGGAATTAAGCACATCGGTTTAGTATTTCTCTTCTTACCAACAGTTTATTGTTTTGTGTGGTTGTTGCCTGTGTGTACTGCAGGATGCGGGAGGCACTGAACTACCTGGCCCACGCATATGAGACCAACACCACCCTGCTGAGAAACGGGGAGAAACGTGGTGTGGACACATCTCTTATTGCAGTTTACAGAAGGAAGTGTCTCACTGTGAGTAGGGCAAATTTCCACATAGATCACCGAGTTTTATCCCTCTCTATAAAGTCTGGAATATCAGTGAAAAAAAAAATCTAAAAATAAAAGGTTTTGTTTTGCTTAAAAGGAAATTTTCCAGGACATTAGAATCAAAGCAGCCATCCTCTGGGAATGATGCATGTCCCCCTGACATTTTCTAAAATATGTATTTCTGTACCACAAATGTGGACAGGACTGACTGACCAACAGTGCCATATTTAGGCTCTGACAACAGAAGGGAAATTTTTAAATAAGCTGCACTTGGCTTAGTTTCCCATTAGAGCCTCTATAAAATCTAGGCCAGCAGTAGATTTGTTCTTCACTATACTCAATTTTAAAAAGTACATTGACTAGTGACTGTTAAGCCCAGGTTCAGTTCATCTTTGTGTATGGAAACAGCAGTTCAGAAATCAGTCAGGTTTTATTTGTTTTACCTGTTCTGCAGCTTTTAACGGTGTCGCTTTTAAGCTTACACAGACGCCCAGCAAATGAAACAGAGTTTCATGTCTGCCTCATTTTGAATTTGATGGCAGAAACATGTCTCAAAAAGTTGGGACTGGGGCAGCAAAAGACAGCTGGAGGAACATTTTGCAACTAATCAGGTTAACTGGCAACAGGTCAGTAACATGACTGAGTATTAAAAGAGTATCTTAGAGAGAAGGAAGGAAGTAAAGATGAACCAAAGTTTACCAGTCTGCAAAAAAAGAAATGCATCTGCTGCTTGTGGATGAATTTCAGAATAAGTACCTCAATGTAAAATTGCAAAGACTTTGAATAACTCATCAGCTACAGTACAGGATATCGTCAAAAAATTCTGAGAATCTGGAGAAAACTCAGAGGACGGGACAAGGCCGAAAGTCAGTATTGTTCCACGATCTCCGAGTCTTCAAGCTCCACTGCATTAAAAACAGCTATGTTTCTGTCATGGAAATCACTGCATGGGCTCAGGAACACTTCCAGACATTGTCTGTAAACACCGTGATGTCCATAAATGTAGGTTAAAGCTCTAATGTGCAAAGAAGAAGCCTTGTGTAAACACAATCCAGATACACTGCAGTCTTCAAAGCTCATTTAATATGGATTGAAATAAAGTGGAAAACTGTTCTCTGGTTAGACAAATGGAAATTTGAAATGATTTTTGGAAAACTTGCACGCCGCAGCCTCTTGACTAAAGAGGAGAAGGACCATCTGGCTTGTTATCAGTGCTCAATTCAAAATCCAGCATCTCTGATGGTGTAGATGTCATGAACTTGTTGTGTGGTAGGCAGAGCGTGGACCCAAAGGCAGAACTCCAGAGGCAAAATGTAAACTTAGAACTCAGCTTTATTGCTGTTAAATCACAGAAAATAAACCAAAACATAAACTGAAGAAGGCTGACCTGGAAAACACGGAACTGGGAGACGTGTAACCATGAGGCGACACAGAACAGTGGACAATAAATATAAACATGTGAAATGGGAAACCAGTGGAAACACAGCTAACTAAGCACAGAGGACAAGACCATGGAAGAAAAACTAAATACCAAGCACACAAGAGCAAAATAAAACAGGATGTGACTAAACAAGACAGAAACGCAGACCTGACACAGAGACACAGGGAACCAGGAATTAAATACGAATAACTATAACCAAGAACAAAATTGAAATGACTAAACTAAGAAGGCCTGAGGATAAATAAAGAAACCAAGGACCCAGGACCATGACAGTGGGGGGGGGGGGTGCATTAGTGCCTATGGAATTGGCAGCTTTCTTGCTGGAAGTTAGATACAGATTTTAGAGCAACACATGCACAATAATAAACCAGCATGGCTTTGTAGTAGAGCAGTGCTGAACTGGCCTGCCTGCAGTCCTGACCTGTCACCAACTGAGAACATTTGGAGCATCGTGAAATGAAAAATAGGTCAGAGAAGGCCCAGGACTGTTGAGCAGCTAGAATCCTATATCTCCCAAAAGTCCAGCAGCCAATCTCCTCAGTTCCCAGATGTTTACAGACTATTGTTTAAAGATGCTGCACAGTGGTACACATGGCCCTGTCCCGACTTTTTTGAGACACGTTGTTGCCGTCAAATTAAAAAATGTGCATTTATTCATTCCAAGTTTAAACATTTTATGTTTTCTGTGTTGCGTTGTGAATAAAATGTGGGTTTATGAGATTTACAAATCAATGCATTAAGTTTTTATTTCCATTTTAGCCGTCATCCTGATATTTTCAGAACTAGATTTGTACATACAAAGTACTCTATCCACGTTCTGTCATCCACCATGCAGGCACTGAATGAGAGTGCATCGCAGCTGTTTTGCAGTGGTGACGAGGCCAAAGTAGAAGAGGGTGTCGCCATCATGGATGAGGCCGTCATCCCCTGCCTTCACCTGATGAGCCGGGATTCAGCTTTATCCCAGGAAGACCGGGATGCAATGGAGGCCATCCGCAGCCACTGGTGCTGCTGCCTGGGCCAAGACATGGATCGTAAGTTTAGGTGTTACCACATCAGTTTATTGTCTGTACCATCCAAGTCTGTTATAGTTCTGGCTAATATTATGAACTAGAAATATTAATTATGAACAATGGTTTAAGAAAATAAGAAATGTACAAGGTGGCTTGTTGCCATCCTTTCTGTATATTTTCTGAATGCTACCTGAGTATCTTGCAGTGGGATCACATCAGCTGTAATGCAAATCTCTCAGATTCCATCCATCTTGAAAAAGATTTTATGTGTATACAGCAGATAAAGATAGCTCATACTGGGTACATTTTAAAATAAAAGCAATGTGGGACAGGGGCATAAAGACCTATACTGAGTCAAATACACAGTCTAAAATGTGTGTGTGCTGCTCTTCCTTTGTGTTTAGACTCATTACAGATGAAGCTTGGAGAGTTTCTTCCCAGGGTCCTGGATGGCTCAGCCGACACAGTAGTGCTTAAAGACCCGCCCAAAGTCCACGTCAACCAGGCCTACGACCTGTGCAGTCGCCTGGCTGCTGTTATGGAATCCATTCACAACACGTCGGTGGTCATTGTGAAGTGAAGTCCCAGCAGCCTCGTTAAGCTGTGGCTCTTAACTGAAAGCAACTTGACTGATTGGTTGTTCTGTACTGACAGACTGTAGGGCTGAGACATCATGTAGAATTAGCACAGATTGTTTGCTTTAGTTAATCTGCTGTTCAGCATTACACACTTTGCTGCCTTCACATCGCAAACTGTACCCTGTGGGTAGAGAATGGTCCACGCAGGGCTGTCACCACATGAATACATACTTAATACAAGAACAGTGACACATCATGACGTTTTAGCCCAGAAGTCTCAAAAAGAAGCCCATGTTTTATCAAAAGTGTCACCAACCAAACTATAATCTGTTAAAGGAGTACTTAGAATTTTAAGGACTGCAGCAGTAGGTTATGCAAGTGAAGCCCAAAAGGTTGCAGTATTGCCACCTTTTGGGCTTCACTTGCATAACTATATGCAAGTGAAGCCCAAACTATAATCCCTGCATTATAGTTCCAGGAACTATAATGCAGGGATTCTTTTTTTTCACGTAACACCTGTAACTGTCTTTATGTTACCAGCTGCAAAGAGACAGATGAAGGTTTAACTAGCCCCGACCACCTCATTTTACAAACCAGTTTGCAAGAGAACAGTGAGGCGGTTGTGATTGGTGAAAACGTTCATATATGGAAACATTTAGCTGGGTTACCCGTTAACTTGAAAAACAGTTGGCCGTTGTGATGTCACTCAGCTCTGCAGAAAGTGACTGGATTGATATCTGGATCGTTTTGCTGAGGAGTGTGAATATACAAATGGGGCCTTTTGATGAGGCTTAAAAAAACCCGAAATTTATACTGCACAGTAAATAATAGTGTTTAATAGATTTTTTTTAAATATATGTTTTATATTACTTTGTATTTTTCCAAAACAGATTTTAGGAAATTGCACGTCAGTGAAGCTAGACAGAAACATGTCTCATTAGTAGTATTTGTATAAATACTAATGACACAATTTTGCTCAGATCTAAAAAAAACAAAACAAAAACACTCGAGTGAGTGGCCGCTCTCACGGTCACTGGTTGGACAGCTCCTTGGGTATGATGTGCCTTTTCTTCTCGTTGAAGGTCTGTCTGTAAACCGTATACGCCGTCTGAAAGGAGACATGAGATGAAGTCCTTTTTTGTGTTGCAGATGCAGCACAATATCATAAATGAAGGATTTTTAGGTGAGCTGCTGTAACAGCCAATTTTTGGCCACTGATTTCAGTCTTTCACTTGTACTCTGTGATGATACTAAATAAATGTTTTAAATACTCTTTGTATACTTATTATTGATTGTTACTTGTGTGGGAGGGCTTTGAAGCCATTCCAGCTGCTGCTCCTTATATTTTGAACTAACGCTTCCCAAAACCAAAGCAGCATGACGAACAGAAATAATACTGCTTCTTCCTATAGAGTTTGGCTGTTGTGCAATCAATATTAAAAACAAATCAGTGAGCTATGCTGTTCTTGCATTATGACAAACATGGTCAGTCCATCTTATTTTGAATAGACTGTACATGCCATGTATATTAATCCAAAGGAGATAATTCACAATATCCATTTCCTGGCTAGCTGTTTGGGACCGTTTCTGAGGCTTTTGAAGAAAATCTGGAAAAAAAAGTGGTCCATTTTTAAAGAGAGATTAACAGTACTGTAACTGTACTGTGCAAATGTCTTGAGCCATCCAAGGAATTATAATTTCTTGTGATTTTTTTTTAAAGTGGTCTTAAACAATAGTTGTCTACACATAACAGACAAGGTGTGGGATCATCCTGACAGAGACCGGAACAAAAGGCAGCCAACATCCAAAGGAGAGCTCTGAATGTCCTCCAAGGAGTCTGGAGAACTATTCTTGAAGACTGCTGAAAGAAATTACAACACACCTTATCGAACACAAGCACAATTTTTCACACACAGCCAGTTTAGGTTAAGTTGAAGAATAAATGTGGTCATCCCAAATATTGGCTTTCAAGCTTCTTGGACTTACAAACTCCATTTTTGCCATGTAATTTTGCATGGTTTAAAAAAACTCACTGCACCTATTTCCCATTTTACCTCCAAAGTATAAAGAAATTAGGGGTGGCTGGAGACTTTTGCACATTACTGTACATCTACAGCAAGAATCAGTTAGGTTACAGAAGTCAGAAACTCTTGGGTCTCATTGGTCTATTAATTATTTATTTTTTTCATTTGCTGACATTAAGTGAATAAGAGACTGCCAAATTTATTTTATTTTATTTTTACTCCCAACAAATTATTTGGTTTTGGCATTCATTTGGGTTTTGCATGGATAACACTGACAGTCCCTATTTTACAGGCCATGTGCTGTCTTAAGTGCTGTAGTTTGATGTTATTTTCATGGCTTTGCTTGGCAGTAGAACACATAATCTTCCCAAAGCCACATAAGTACTTTATCTATGTGTATCTACCTGCTACAAATGTGTCTTTATGAAATAAATTCTTTATTGTTATTCAAGTTTAATTGCACATCAAAGATGCAATTATACTGAGATTAAGGCAATAATACTTGAGAGTCAGAGTTGGCACAGGGTGGATTAAGTTCGGTTTTCACTAGCTGGCCTTGTTGTTGGATCCATGGGGTCCAAGGTGGTGATGGTGGTATAGATAGATAGATAGATAGATAGATAGATAGATAGATAGATAGATAGATAGATAGATAGATAGATAGATAGATAGATAGATAGATAGATAGATAGAAACTGACATATAAACAGTTTATGAGTTGCAAGCATGAGCATTGGCCCTGGATGCTAAATGAGACTATCAGAATCTTTAAATAGGGGCATCTAAAAAAAAAGTTTGACAGCACAAAATGCACTGCCAGCAGTGTGAGGGATATAACCGCTCTGTCAGCTTTACTGAAGATATTACCTCCAAAATAGTCCTGGATGATCTTACCCTTTGGTTACAGTTATTTGCACTTTTGAGTTTGAACCATGGACCACAATTAACATTAGGGGTCTTATTGCACACTTTAAGATTTAATAATATTAATTGATTCATATATTTTATTAAAAAAGTGAGAGGCCTACATTAGAGACTGTGACATAAAGCATTGCTGGGACTAAAAACCAACACAGGTACAAAAAAAATAATGGTGCAAGTCATTATTTTTCTAAACCCACGCTAAACAAGGAATGTTGCTTGTAGTGCCTTTTATTCAAGTGTGTGTGTGTGTGTGTGTGTGTGTGTGTGTGTGTGTGTGTGTGTGTGTGTGTGTGTGTGTGTGTGTGTGTGTGTGTTTTTTTTATGTTATGGAATTATTTTTGCATTAACAGTGAAATGGGCCTTGATCAGCGTCTCCGGTAGCATGGGTCTGGGTGACTTTTATTTTGAAGGCTACACGCTCAAGCGGAAGCGTTATTTTAAGGATTTATTTTTCCTCAGCTTCCGTTCTGCCCTCTGATGGGAACACACCATCCGAACCAGGAAAGCCGGCGGCAGGTGAACTTACTTGGAAGGGAAAAGCAGCTCTTACGCAGGTTCGCGGGTTATGGAGGAGGACTGTATCGTACCAGAATCTGGTTCGACTGCAGGACTGAGACGGGGATAATTGTATTGGTTAACTATAACCGAAGAGCGGAAGTTGTTTGACCAAAACAACCGGAGCGGATCGGAGAGCGTTCATTTGTGTGGCAACGTGGAGAGAGAGCTGTTGCGGAGTTTGCATCCATAATTGAGAGGCACTTTGGTGGACAGGTAAGACGGAAAGTTAAGAAACAGGTGAACAACTTGCTGAGGACAGGCTAGCTAAATAAGCTAGCTGGACGAGTCCTGCTCGTGTCAGGTAAAGATGGATTCAGGCTAAGTTGCGCACCAGATTCTTTTGCATAAATATTAGCATTTTGTCTTCCGGCTTTGCTGTGTAACGTTGACTGAAATAACCACGGTATGTTAGCTAAACTCCGTAAACGGATCCTGCTAACTTACCAGAGTTCTAAATATACATAGAGACGTAAAGGTATACGCATCTGCTGAAATGTGTTACCCCTGCAAAATCATGGGGCCACAGTGTTGTACTTGTCTGTGTGTATATATATATTTATAGACGGACATACAGATAGATAGGCACTGTCTGTCCTATTAACTTTAATAAGTGTTTGTGTATTAATAGTTAAAGTGCGCGTTTGTACACTGAAAACCAGTAGTTTGTTTGCACAGCCTGTGCTTGTACTTCGTGAAGGGACACAGACGTGTAGCTGCTGTGCAGTTTTTTGAATATTCTTGTTGAGTGCATCACTTTTTAAAAAGAAAAAACATAGTCGTGACAATGTGTTTGAGAATTTGTGTTTTGTTTGTTTTTTTTTACTCTTATGACACGGTTGGAAGGATTTTGTGCCGTTCAGTCACGCCGGTATGGGTACTTTATTCATGCGTTATTTTTTTTTTGTTTCCTGTTCCTTAGCTTTAGCTGCCCTGGCTCTTTGCCAACAGCCTGCAAAACATTGTTGAGACAGACAAATGTGGTCCCTACACCCCTCCCCCCAGCAGACACACACACACACACACACAGGTTTAATGTGGGTTGTGGGAGTATTAGGCTAGACTTGCTGTTAACAGGAGGATGTCAGGAGGAAACAGCAGAGATTGCATTCTTGTTACACCCAAATTTCCCCTCTGTGGGACAATAAAGGCTGTTTCTTCTTCTTCTTCTTCTTCTTCTTGTATAAACATTCTCATTGGAGTGTTTTTGTAATCTTTATTGGGATATTACCATAACATCACAGTTAATAAACTCAAGGATCCATCATGCATCATTTATTTTTTATTATTTGTATACAGGCCATATAGGGGCAGGAGCTGGCAAAACATTTTGGTTTAATGCTGCGTTATGTGGCATTGCTCCATGGTGTAAAAACGTTAATGTCACAGACTGATGATTTATAACTTGCTTTCTCAGCAGCATCACCACATTTGAATTTCTTCTGTATCTGATGCGTATCTACCCTGACCTCAGAGGAAGCTTTCTGTTTTCAAAATGAGTCACTAAAAAAAAAAAAAAACACCTTGAGAATGAGTACTTTTTTTTAAAATGCCCCACAGTACATTTACAAGATTACTCCGACTTTTCAGTAAATCATAATTTAGCAATTCATTTGAGGCAGTGCTTTCCAAAGGGTAGACTTCATGTTAATGTGATGGCAATGTGTTAGCATGTCTGACTTTGTTTAGAGCTAAGAATTGTGCTCATTTTTACATAAAATGGTACCTGTAAAACAGGTGCTTGCAGGAGGAATAAAAAAAGCCATTTAAATTATTACTGCTTAATCACACAGCCTGTGTTAATCTCTTCAGTAGTCCTAATGGGATCTCAGACACCAGGTCATTTATATGACCCTTTCTCTGCTTTATACTCTCCAGGTGCCATGAGCAGTGAGCTGAATGTGCCTATGGGTTCTCCAGCCCCGGGGGTTGCAGAGCCCGCCCCAGACAGCAGCGGGATGGACTACAGGGACTGGGTGCGACGTAGTTACCTGGAGTTGGTCAGCTCCAACCACCACTCAGTGCAAGCACTGTCCTGGCGGAAACTCTACCTGAGTCGTGCTAAGCTGAAGGCCTCCAGCAGGACCTCTGCCCTGCTGTCTGGCTTTGCAATGGTTAGTCATATTCACCTCTTTTTTTTTCTTTTTCTTTTTGTGGACCAGCTTCCTTGTTTGTTTTTTCTTCTTGTTTTTGACCAAATCTGTTGTGACCTAGATAATCTGCACTAACCTGCAGGGAGGAAGTGGTTTTAAATGTCATGTTTGTGTTGGCATTGTTGCATCCTTAATGAAGTTAGTGGTTTTTCTGACAACACAAATAATCATTGTATTGAGTGAATCAGTTCTTTAGCATAGAAGCACAAATGTCCTATTGTGATGAATTTTGGATAACTGCATTCCCACAGAAACATTTCAGACTAACAAAACAGTAAAAACTGGAATGAATTCATTCTTCTGCTTATCAAGAAGAAGCTCCTGCTCCGGCTCCTGCCTGCTTTGTGTTTCATTGGAGGACATCGTTTTGTTATTGTGGCTTTTCACAAGACAAGCCGCAGCCTCTGTTGCTATGGAGAATAAGTCAGTCAGAGATGTGAATCAAATTCAGAACACTTTGCATCTCAGAACAAAACAAAAGAGAATCTGACGCTGACCCAGAAACTGAAATGAAACTTTCTCAAACTGCTTCCTGGTTTATTAATTTGCTGCAAAGTAGAATTGCTCGCTTCCAAGGACTTGTTGGACTTTGCTGTGGTAGCCTGGAATAATGCAGAGTTCAAATTAATTGAATGAATCTGAATTAAGATGTCACCCATTGTTTAGTGGACTACCTGTCAATTAAAGTAACCATGTGGTGTGAAAGGAGGTGTGGATCATGACAATCAGTGGTTTTCACCCTGTCATGATCTACGCCTCCTTTCACACCTTGTCGCATGTGATTATGCGCATGAACAATAGTGGATCACAACCACCTCCAGGGGACTACTGGGGACCACTGGGGTTTAAATACCTGCGTCTGTCCACCTTTTAGTTTGAGAACTGAAACATCTTCAAGGTTCACATGCGTAGTGTTTTTGTGTGTTTTTGATGCACTCATGGATGCAAAGTAACTTGGAAATTAATGGCCCTGTATAAATGTCTCAGGTGGCCATGGTGGAGGTGCAGCTGGAGGTTCATTTCAGTTACCCTCGTGAGCTCCTCATCGCCTTCAGCGTGTGCACCACCGTTCTGGTGGCAGTGCATCTCTTCGCTCTGCTGATCAGCACCTGCATTCTTCCCAATGTGGAAGCTGTCAGCAACATCCACAACCTCAACTCTGTCAGCGAGTCGCCTCACGAACGCATGCACTACTACATCGAGCTGGCCTGGGGTTTCTCCACAGCGCTGGGGATCCTGTTGTTTTTAGCAGAAGTGGTGCTCCTCTGCTGGATCAAGTTCCTGCCTGTAGAATCTGTCAAGATTAAAAAGGTAAGCCCTACAACTGCCAGCCCTCTGGAAACTACCACCCCCACACAGCTTAACCCCGGCTGGCAGGCTGCACTGGCCTCCACTATCATCATGGTCCCAGTGGCGGTGATTTTTGTGGTGTTCACCATTCACTTCTATCGCTCTCTGGTTCGCCACAAGACAGAGCGTCACCACCAGGAGATCGAAGAACTGCATAAGATTAAGGTGCAGCTGGACGGCCATGAGAGAGGACTCCAGAATGTCTGAAAACACGACGGCAGCTTTAATGACTTCACTTCATGTCATATATTTATCATGCCCCCCCCTCCCTTTTCTAAAATTTATTCTGGTCACTTTTAATACCTTGGACATGTCAGCAGTGAGCTTTACAGTACAGACAACCAATGTGTCTCAGACTGCTTATTTATTCTTATGGTGAAGTTGCATTGTAGGATTTGTGCAGTGACTCTGTGCTTTGGATGTGTAATTTGTGCTGATGAAAGGTCATGTAAAAAGGTTTACAGAAAAAGGGCTATTAAGTTCTGTGTGCCATTCTTGTCATATCTGTGTTTTCATGCTAGGGTCGGGTGATGGTGATGAAGTTTTTTTTTTTTGTTTTTTTCTCCTTTTTGAATCTCTTGTAGCTCCTCCCTTATTGTCATAAAATTGATTGAAATGATTTGGGTTGTAATTTTAACTTTTGCTGCCTGTGCTTAAAGAAATGGCTTTTGATTAAGCTTTTTATCTTGCCTTAAGTAATTTGGCTTGTTTTTTGATTATTGTGCTTTATTGGTGTCTATGCACATCTTCATTTAGGCGTAACAGTGACAGGGAGAGCCATAGTATTAGTCTTACAAAGTGTTACTGCAATTTTAATCATTCAGCTTTTCCTGCTGTTATGAAGGTAAGATTTCTTTGTGAATGGTAAATGGACTAGTTCTTATATAGCGCTTTTCTACTCAGTCTGAGCACTCAAAGCGCTTACACAACACATTTTTACATTTACCCATGCACACAAGCACATGATTAATTAAGCTAAGTGCTTTTAATTAGCTAACATTCACACTCCGACGGTTGCATCGGAGAGCAACTTGGGGTTAAGTATCTTGCCCAAGGATACATTGGCATGTAGCCTGGAATTGAACCTCTGACCTTCCAATCAGTAGGTGACCTGCTCTACCTACTGAGCTACAGCCACCCCAATGTGTGGGGATCATCATCATAACTAGCAATGTTAAAATGTGTGCAGGGCATTCCCTGATGAACCGAGCTACTCACAAAGATGCAAGAAATGCTCATGATCTTGTGACGGGGGTTATAACTTTTGCTAAAAAGTGACCCGGGTTCTGACCCGTTTAGGTGCCATCAGATTAATGTTAGTGTGTATGTCTAAAAGGGGCTTAATGATGCCCACAGACTGTGTTGCAGCCTAGCATAGGAATAAAACTCCACAGAGACATAAGAGAGGGACTTCTCAAAGGTCTTTGATCGTTAAATTGGCCACTTTGCTAGTTCCAAATCAAAAATAATGAAATTTAGTTGTGTGGAGTTGAGGTTTGTGGTCTGCTTTACCTGAGCACTTAAAGTACTTTTACTACAAACCACATTCACCTGCTCTGCACTTCCTAACATGCATGTACTGGGATCCGTTTGGAGTTCAGTATTTTGCCCAGTGGCATACAGACTGGAAGGAGGTGGGAATTGAACCACTGACCTTCTGTTTGATCACCTGCGCTGCCTTCTGAGCCACGGCCACCCTGCCACAGGTGCAGCTTTTTGTGCCTGCATGCTTAGCTCTGTAATTAAAGGTGAAACTTCAGCCACACGCAGATTTGGATTTAGAGTTGATAAAATGCTACTGTGGTGGCCTTACTGCTCACCCTTAACCCGCCCCTCAATCAGGCTATACATCAATCTTCAAACTGCAAGTACCTGCAGTGTCTGTTCTGATGGATTGGGGGGGGGGGGCATTGCTACACTACGTATGTATCTATGTAGGAATGTCTTAAAAATGCTGCATTCTGGTAAGAAAGTGTTTTTACAGCCAAAATCTCAGAAATGCCTCAGACCTTCTTTTTTTTTTTTTTTTTAAATCAATCTTCAGATAGCTTTTCAGACCATGGAGCCTGTGTAAAAGATGTCAAACCTGTCTATTCTGTATACTGATGATGCACAAGTTGCTTAAATATGAATGTGTTACTGTGCAAATATAGTTCTGCCTTACAGAATTATTGCCTTTTATGTTTGGCTAAAACGTCATAACCCAAGCACATCTTTTGTTGGAAATGTAGTTAAACACGACAAAGCTCAGTGTGTGATGTGTGGGGTGAAGGCTCAAAGGTTTGGAGGAAAGGTCACGTGAGAACAATCACATGTGCATGTTGTGTTTTCCAGTTTACAATTTTTTTTTTTGTTTGTTTTTGAGCTTTCAGTAAGTGTGGGTTCCACGAAAGAAATGACGCACAGCGTGTGAATCAACATTCCAAATATGATGACTGACCAAAGTGTTGCTCAGTTATGTCTCCTTGTTTCTTTCTTTTCAGAAGTGCACTTGTAGTTTAATTGTACAGTGTCGGTTTCTTATCAAAGGATGTCCTTCGTTGTGTTGTGTTTTTTGCTTCTTAAACAGGTCCTGCAGAGGACATGCAGACCTGTGCTGTAAGATGTAATTAATACCACGAAGACTACCAAAAATAAAGAAGTTCTCAGTGTCTTTTATGTCTACGGCCATTTATGAGCACAGTGAAAAATAAGCCGTCTTCACCCAAATGAAATGAACCGACTTTGTGCATTAACCAGCGTCTATGGGAGGAAATACGTTGAGAAAAATAAAACTATTCCAGTCTTGTTGCTCCAACATATTAAATTCAAAATGACCATATATTTTTAAAAAAAATCTCATTTGTAGTTATCTGAGTTATAATAATAATCCTTAGACTTAAATAGCATTTTTTCAAGGTACTCAAAGACACTTTACAATTCCAGGCACACCTCAATCGTGCTCCGACCATCACCACCAAACACATTCACACTTAAGGCAACGTGGGTTAAGTGTCTTACCTAGGGACACAATGACAGACAGGGACTTGAACCAGCAACTCTCCAGTTGCAAGGTGAGCACCCACCCACTGCGCCACTGGTGTCTTTATACTTATAAACATACAAATGCATTCTGACTTTATTTAAATTTTACACAGACACAGGGAGGACCAGGCCAAGGTGGATTCGAGATGTCCTTGTAGCTGTGAGGCAACAGTGCTAGCCACCATGGTACCCGTGCAACCCAACTTAAAAGGATAACATCATGGCCCCATTTCATAACAGAAAACCCTTCAGCAGACGTCTTTTGCCCTAATTAGGAGGCCTTTGGGTGAAATTCATTAACTTCTTGACGAGGGTTGGATGCAATAGTCCTCCATTTTTGCCCGTCTTCGGCTGCCTCAGTCCGGGTTATCCTCGGCCTTCCTCTTCCTCTCTTGGCATTCATTCTTCCCTCCATCAGTGTTTTTTGGAGTGGGTTATGGCGGATGGTGTGGCCAAAATACTTTAGCTTCTTAACTCGCTTCTGGTCTCCAGGAGGAGTTTTTATTCATTTTGATCTTTTCCAAAGCTTCTTTGCTTTCCATGTCTTTTAGCCAGTATATTAGACATTGTCCAGGTTTCTGCACCATACACACCATACACGTGGACCACACACAAAGATCCGCTTCCTGGTATCTTTTGTGATGTGAGGACTTAGTCCATTTGGGAGAAGGTGGTTCTTGCTAAAGAAGAAAGGGTGAAAACACCTTAATGTAACATTCTGAAAATGTTTTCAGGATGTTACTGAGACCTGAAATAATTAAATGTTCTTCAAATGTTATTGGGATAGCAGATTATAAGTTGTTGTTTTGTAAAGTATTACTACAGTATTACATGGTAATAGTCAAAACATTGTCAGAATACTGCTGTCAAAACATTACGTCTTAGGTAACCTTTAAAAGGAACATTATTTTCAGTGATAAAAATCCTTCAAATGGTCTTTGAACATTTCCTGAGAACACCATTAGAACTTCTAGATACTGTTTACCAGAACTTCATTCCCTGCCAGCTGGGAACTGGAGGTTATACCAGTATTTCCAAATAAGTATGATCGCTGTGATTAAGCAAGCCACAAGGATATCTTTGTTGACAGCATGAGACAGCAACGCACAAGACCTCAAACATACAATATCAACCTGACGGTGCACTTGTCAGCACTTGCCTGAAATCTTTAACCATCACCCATGTGTAAGGCCAAAGAGGTTGCTGTGTGGTGCGTGGAGCTAAAGCTTCACTCTTAACCATTTGATAAAAATGCTAAACAGGCCTAAACAGTGATGATGAATATGGTCAGCAAACAGGAGTTACAGGGGTTGGACAATGAAACTGAAACACCTGGTTTTAGACCACAATAATTTATTAGTATGGTGTAGGGCCTCCTTTTGCGGCCAATACAGCGTCAGTTCGTCTTGGGAATGACATATACAATTCCTGCACGTCAGAGGGATTTTAAGCCATACTTCTTGCAGGATAGTGGCCAGGTCACGACGTGATGCTGGTGGAGGAAAACGTTTCCTGACTCGCTCCTCCAAAACACCCCAAAGTGGCTCAATAATATTTAGATCTGGTGACTGTGCAGGCTGTGTTCATGTTCATCAAACCAATCTTTCACCAGTCTTGCTGTGTGTATTGGTGCATTGTCATCCTGATACACGGCACTGCCTTCAGGATACTATGTTTGAACCATTGGATGCACATGGTCCTCCAGAATGGTTCAGTAGTCCTTGGCAGTGACGCGCCCATCTAGCACAAGTATTGGGCCAAGGGAATGCCATGATATGGCAGCCCAAACCATCACTGATCCACCCCCATGCTTCACTCTGGGCATGCAACAGTCTGGGTGGTACGCTTCTTTGGGGCTTCTCCACACCGTAACTCTCCCGGATGTGGGGAAAACAGTAAAGGTGGACTCATCAGAGAACAATACATGTTTCACATTGTCCACAGCCCAAGATTTGCGCTTCTTGCACCATTGAAACAGACGTGTGGCATTGGCACGAGTGACCAAAGGTTTGGCTATAGCAGCCCAGCCGTGTATATTGACCCTGTGGAGCTCCCGACGGACAGTTTTGGTGGAAACAGGAGAGTTGAGGTGCACATTTAATTCTGCCGTGATTTGGGGAGCCGTGTTTGTTTTTTGGATACAATAGCACCCGAACATCCCTTTCAGACAGCTTCCTCTTGCGTCCACAGTTAATCCTGTTGGATGTGATTCATCCTTCTTGGTGGTATGCTGACATTACCCTGGATACCGTGGCTCTTGATGCAAAGAGCTGTGACAAAGACTTGTTGTCTTGGTCACAGATGCGCCAGCAAGACGTGCACCAACAATTTGTCCTCTTTTGAACTCTGCTATGTCACCCACAATGTTGTGTGCATTGCAATATTTTGAGCAAAACTGTGCTCTTACCCTGCTCATTGGACCTTCACACTCTGCTCTTACTGGTGCAATGTGCAATTAATGAAGATTGGCCACCAATTTAGCCATGAAACCTCCCACACTAAAATGACAGGTGTTTCAGTTTCATTGTCCAACCCCTGTATGTACTCCTACTTAAAATCTGCTATCACCTGTTTACATGAGTGTGATCTAAAGTTCTAAAGGTAAAGTTCAGTCCATATCTGAAACTAGAGCACTGCTTGCTGTGAAGCAGCCGGACTCCCTCTGCTCAGAAGTGGAGGACATCATACATCTTTTCAAGTACTTAGCCTTCGAATACAAACGTTATTGCAACAGAACTCTGTCCAAGATTCAGAGAACCATTAAACCAACTGTATGCCAATGCCAACACTATATAAAGCATGCTGCCTTACATTTAAACACAGACTGCAAAAGGAGAATTCTGTCCAACATTTAGAGAAAAGAAAGAGTGAGTCCTCATTCCACTAGCTTCAAACATGGGTTGTCATCAAGGACTCTACAGTTGCTTTGTCTTAGCACATCCTTTTAGAAAGAACCAACTGTGTAAGTATCCATTCATAGTCTGCAGTGCACATTTCCTGTGGTGTACCATAAAGTTCAGTTTTAGGTTCATCTTTTTCCACTTGACAAAATAATCCAATTATTGCTCTGCAGAAAAGATACAAATATACCCTCACCTTTCACTTTATTAGGTTCACCTTGCTAGTACTGGGTTGCCTTCAGAACTGCCTTTAATTCTTCGTGGTACAGATTCAAGAAGGTACTGGAAACATTCTACTGGTCCATATTGACATGACATCATCAAACAGCTGCTGCAGATTTGTCAGCTGCACATCCACGATGTGAATTTCCCGTTCCACCACATGTCAAAGGTGCTCTATTAGATTGAACTCTGGTGGCCATAGAGGTATTTGAGCACCGTTAACTTATTGTTTGAGATGATTTAAGCTTTGTGACATGGAGCGTTATCCTGCTAGAAACACCCATCCGAAGATGGGTACTCTCTGTGGTCATAAAGGCATGAACATGGTCTGCAACAACATTCAGGTAGGCTGTGGCATTTCAACAATGCTCAGTTGGTACAAAGGGTCTGAAAGTGTGCGAAGAAAATATCCCCCAGCCAATTACACCACCACCAGCAACCTAAACAGTGATACAACGCAGGATTGATCCATGCTTATGCCAGATTTTCACCCATCTGAATGTCGCAACAAAAGTCAAAACTCAGCAGACCAGAAAATGTTTTACCAGTCTTCTGTTGTCAAGTTTGGTGAGCCCATGTGAACTGTAGCCTCAGGTTTCTGCTCTCACTTGACAGGAGTGGTACCCAGTGTGGTCTTCTGCTGCTATGGCCCATCTACATTAAGAGGTTAACATGTAGTTATTTGAGTTTGCATTTTAGCCTTGATTTTAAGATTTTACTGTTATGCGTGCCAGGGTCTGGCCATGAGGTACATGGCAGAAATGTTGACCCCATATGAGCCAGTTCACAGCTCAGATTGGAGCCCTTTCATCTCCTACATGGTCAAGACTTAAGATGGTAGATTCAACTCATTGTCATTGTGCGCACAAGGCACACAACAAAATCATCGTTCCAGATCACTCATCCAGAGACGAGCATCCGCGGTCATGCAGCCAGAGACCGGCGCTACCGTTAGGCAATGTGGTTTAAGTGTCTTGCCCAAGGACACAACGCAGCGCAGGGACAGGAGCATGAACCTGCAACCTTCCGGCTGCAAGGTGAGCACCTACCCACTGCGCCACTCCGCTTAAAAGGGACATATCATGCAAAATCCACTTTTTGAGCCCTTAAATACATTTTTTTGTGTAGTTTAAGTGTGCAGAAAATTTATTCTCTCCCGGAGGTGCTTAGATATCTTTATATTCTTTTTGGGTCATATTTTCAGTCTGTTCAGTTGCATTTGCTGTGGAACTTCTAAACAAGGTCATGGACTTCCGGCTAACCAGTTTCGTGAATCCGCCATTTTTTTTTTCCCCTCGCAGCGATTTTGTAGTCCAAGTTCAGTTATGCCGAAGTTGCAAGTAGACAAGTCAAAATGTTTGATTGTTGGGTGTATTAACCCACACGACACCAGACATCGCCCCCCCGGCATCAGAGCCTCTTCGACGTGCTTGTTTCCCTGCCGGTAGATAATCATATCGCTGGTATCAAAATACGAAAATAGCTGAACGGGGTGGAATGGAACGCTCTGCGACCTGGAGGGGGCGGGGCGTGAAATGTCTCATCCACATTTAAAGAGACCGCACCAAAACGAGCCGCTCTAAGAGGCGCCTCAGAACAGGTGTAAACGAGGGGTCTGTGGAGTTACAATAACGAGGAATTCAGACCAGAGCAGTGCAGTTCTACTTTATATGGACCACAAGTGAATGATTTACATATGAAAAGGAAGGATTTAAAAGCATATGTGCCCTTTAAATCTAAAGGTTACCATGCCAGTCATGTCATTTTTTTAAACAATATTTTCCCCTTTGTTTTGTTCAATGTTACCAAAAAAAACAACAAAAAAAAAAACAAAAAAAAAAACAAAACACGCCCCCTCCGTAGGTCATGTTCTAAACACCTCACCTAGGAGGTGCCCAGGTGGCATCAGATGCCCGAACCACCTCAACTGGCATCTTTTAACGTCTCTACACTCACCGAGCTTCTCACGTTTGGTCACACAGTGTGACCTTCTCACTTGTGAGAAGGTTTAACTTCAACTATGAGAAATAGCAAATGATGGAACAATAACAAATAAGTAAATAACAAAGCTCACTCATAAAAGTTCCAACAAAGTGAAATTTAATATCTACAGAAAATGTGGGAGAAACTAATTTCAGGCAGAAACAAAAGCACACTTTCTCAGTAACATGACTTTTTTTGGCTTTGTGCTGGAGATCTTTAAAATCCAAAAGTAATCTTAAGTCTACACAATTAAATTCACTTGCGTTTTGCATGCCTGCTTGAAAAGAAAAGAGAAAAAATGACGATTTTCTCTCCAGGAACAAGATTTTTCAGTTTGCCCTTTAACTCTTTTGCCAGCAGGGGGCATACAGTGCACATTTTATGCTTATGAAAGCCAGGTCTTCACCATTTTTTTAAATAAGAGAAATCCTGGTTATAGTAATGTTTCCCAAAAGAGACACAAAACTCGAAAGTTCACCTGCATCTGAAGCTATGAGGCATTTACTCATGAATAAGCTACATACATACAACATCTTCTAGACCTTCAAAGCTACAATAAACACATTCATATAGAAGGATTTATCAGTGATACAGGTACAGACAATATATTCTCTCTGATTTTTAAAAACAGTTAATCACAGGGGGATGTTTTTGCTTCACAAAAGGTCCAAAATAAATATGAACCTTTGACAAATTAAACAGATTTTGAAAGCAAAAAGAACACGTTCACAATGTTTCACAGGTCCAACCTCACTCATATGTAAACTCGGGGAAAGAAATTAAGAAATATGATATTCTGTGAACCGATTACTGAATTTATTAGATCAACAACCTTTAAAAGGTCTTTATAATTTTTTTCTAGAGACCAAACCAGTCAATAAAGTAGTCTATATAAAGCAATATGGATTCAGGTAACTGATGAGACTTTCAGACCTAACCTGTGATGAATTACAAGGCTTACAGATTCCTGATCTTGCAGATAACAGCTTAAGATCTCTAATGCCCTATCAGATTTAAAAAAAGAAAAAAGAAAAAGAAGAAAAACCATTAGCTAATACAATAATGAGCTCCTAGAACAAACAGAAGAGCTGGAGCATTCAGACTGATCTGTTGGATCTTGCATCCACTGGGGAATGTTCAACAAACTGCGAGGAGTGTTTGTGTTGACTCGTATATTGCAACTTTTCCAACACATTATGACTCTGCTTCTTTTTTCTGTTAGTACAAAAACAGCATTTGTACAGATTTTGCTGCAGTTTTCTTGTACAAACATTGAGATCACAACCTGATTATGTCATGATTTTGTTTGACACAATCTGACTCTTTTTCATTCGTCCGTCTTCTTCCATTGAGCCAATTCTGGGTCGCAGTTGGGAGGCAGAAGAGCCCAGCCACCATACTGTGGGAAGGAGGGAACACCTCAGACAGGTCGCCCATCTGTCACAGGGCCATCACAGAGAGACAGACAACCTAACGGGGATGTGTTGAGACTGTGGGAAGAAGCCAAGGTACTCTGAGAGAACCCACGCAGATACGGGGAGAACGCGCACAGGAATATAAACAAACAAACTCCATGCAGAGAGGTCCCAGCCAGCCGGTGGATTCAAACCCAGGACCTTAATGCTGTGAGGTGATGATGCAAAC
The DNA here is from genome assembly GCF_007364275.1 of Archocentrus centrarchus. Classification (NCBI taxonomy): domain Eukaryota; kingdom Metazoa; phylum Chordata; class Actinopteri; order Cichliformes; family Cichlidae; genus Archocentrus; species Archocentrus centrarchus. Next base: position 12,443,831 of record NC_044359.1, read on the forward strand.
CACCACACCGCCACACTACTTTTTTTAATCCTCTGACTTTTTCCCCTCCTTTCTCAACCTAACAAACTGGCATTCACACTCACCAAAAACATGACTAGATGTGTACAGGTGCCAAAGTAGATGTGGCTCATCCTTGAGGATGTTTTTATCGGCCCAATTCTTCACTGAGCGTCCATCACTTATTACATAAAGAGAAGAACTGCTTGGATAGTAGAATTCAGGATAAGTAGGGTGCAGCCAAGAGGATGCTATGAGGGCGGGTTTGTCACCACACTTTCAAGTTTGATCGTCTCACAACAACGACATAGCCAAGCAATGATCTACAGCTAGCAAAAGAGCAGCAAACTTGGCTAACAGTGGAGAAACTCCTTTGTTGGCTGATGATGTGAAATAAAATGTGATCTTCTGCAAAACCTTTTCCAACAAGGACAGCCTTAAAGAAAATCAAACAGTCAACACAGAAAAAAAAAAAAAAAAAAAAAGAAGAAGCATATATCAGACAATAGCTCTCCGGTATATTGTTACTTTTAAAGTTGCTACAATAATGATAAAAACTGCTATGATCCATGCTGAGCATTACAATAAAAAAAACTTATTAATTGTGCAAAAACTATAGAAACTTTCTGACGTGTGCATCTGTGGGAACCAATAAAGGCAACTAAAAGAAAACACACACACACATACACAAAAAAAGTCAGCATGCATTTAGAGGACTAGTGTCACGCAGTAAGGCAGCTGAATACCTCGGTCGGCCTCCCTGTTCAAAAGCTCCACAAAGACGCTCCTCGACACCGAGTTTATCCCCAGAACAGAAGACAGAAACGTGTTAATGAGCATTTGGTGTTTTGGCAGTTTCTTCTGTTTTTTTTTTTTTTTTATTATCAGCCACGGCTGTACTGCAGAAGAACACAAGAGTGTGGAGGCTCCCAACACAAGCACATCAGCTCTAACATGAGGATGCTTAAGCAAAACGTATGCACTGCTTCCACCAACAGACGCCGTTTTGCCTTGCAAGCGATGACCCACTGGGAGGATCTGGGAATTTAACATATAAGCAGCTTTGACAGAGCTGCTGGAGTGTCTCAAAAGTTCCATTTGAGATATTTTTCATCACAATTTCTACTTTGAGGCTATGAGATACCCAACTTCAAAGTGAACTTCTTTAAAACTGAAGCTCTCCTTTCTTTCCATTCTCTCTAATCATCATCATCAATATTCATTATCATGCACAGTTTGTCCCAATAACCTACACATTCAATCGTCCGCTACCCGTCTCACCCCTCAAACTCCTAAACGGCATGCCACAGGGTACGAAATACAACAGGAAAACAAATGAAACGATCACCTTGAGAGGTGACATAGCTTATAATCAGTCTAAGGCAAAAACAAAGCCAAAAGAACAAGGAGTGGGTGAATTTAGGAGCCTTCTGGGAAAAAAACAAAACAAAAAAAACAAAAAACTCTTGGTTTTCTTTACTTTGTGAGACCTCGTCCTCACTGGCCTTCATTGTGGGAAACCCTCTGCACAGCCCGACTCTCTGGCTGAGTCTACAAGGATTACCAACAGGAAACTTTACACCCTGAAGCTCTCTCCTTTGCCATCAATGTGGCGCAGACGCAGATAAACATCGGTGCCGATGCCCTGCATAGACTGGATGGACAGTGAGCCACCAAGGTACTCTGCGTAGGCCCTAGACGTGGGCAGGCCAAAGCCAAACCTGCACAACACACACACACACACACACACACACACACACACACACACACACACACACACACACACACACACACACACACACACACACACACACACACACACAAAATGAAAACAGGTTTAAGATGATGAGGTAAAGCGACAGTCACACCTGACTTACAGTGATTTACTGTAAGTAAAACATTAATCTGCATCAGTGAGGAGATACTAAGCTGTAGGTAAATACGAGCAGCCACAGGAGCTTTAACTGGGTCATAAATGAGCCTCCTTGAAGCATCACGAGGCAGCTTGGAAATCACGATTTGATAAAAATCAAGACTGCACTCTTATCTCTGACACAAACATGAGTGCATCTGAAATCACATAAAATGCTGGATGCCCTGTGTTCTGTGTTTTCACATCCTTACCCATGCATAGGGTTAGACTGATTCCCACTGTTGGTAATGCTGTTGAAGAGGTTGCTCATGCGGGGATCCTGCGCGCTCTCCTCAGCTGTGCTGAAGTGGTAGTCCATCACCTTATCTATGATACTGTGAGGGATGCCGCCACCACGATCTGAGATCCTGAATCAGAGAGAAAAAAAACAAGTAGTGATCCCTTCCTTTTCAGGAGGTCTCCCCTGCAGGGGTAAGCCTGAATCATTGATCATACACACTAAAAATTTTGCAGTGGCACTCACCTGATGATAAAATCGATGTCGTTATTAGCGATGGTGACAACCACATCAGGTAGATTGTATGGGGTGTCCAGATGGCTTTCCATGGTGGCCCTGAAGATACAAATAGAAGAATCAGACAAGAGCAAATCTTATTTTTTTGAGATGCATTTCAGACTCCATCCTCCTCTCTAACATCCTGAAATCCAGTGAGGACCATCCATGACCTACTGTATATCACCGGTGAGATGGTCAGAACTTCTGGTCCTTAATTAAAATCCTGATAATGTTAAGCTCCACTTTTGTGTTAGCAAACAAATAAGTAGCCCAAGCTATAAAACTTTTAAGGCTTTTGCGTGAACAGTGAAGAGCCTGCTGAGAATCTGTTGTTCTTATGCATAGTATGAAATTTAATCAAGCCGGAGCCACATGTAAAATAGCACATGACACATGAAACCCTCACTTTATGCATTTAAAGTGCTGTTATAGTAAAGTCAGTGACCAAGTGTGTGACGTTTGATGGGTCTAGCTTGAACAGCACGCTCCAATGGTGTGACTTTGAACATCCTGGGTGAGATTGTTCTCAAGTTATCATGGTCACAAGTGTTTCAGAAAATTTGACCTCTGACCTTTAGCTTGAGGTCAAGGTGGCCGAGATTCAAACTTGTCTGAGATTTTTAGTAGATCCATCTGCAGTGTGAATTTGAGCATTCTAGGTCACATCGTCCTTGAGTTACGACCAACGTTAATGTTTCTGTGAAACGCTGATGCTATAGTATGACAATAGCTCGACTTCTTTCTTCAAACAGCAGAGCTAAAAAAAAAAAAAAAATGAAAGAGGAACGACATGGACTGTGCTTCTGTGTCCAATCTGAAACCACCAACATTCTCCAAACTCATTAAAAGCTACATCAAACAAGCTCGGCACTTTCCAAACTGCACCCTCCTCCTCAAAACCAGTAACGGCTACACTGTTGCCAACCAGCTCCAGCCCCTGCAGAGGCTGACTCCCACAGACTGAAATCTGGTTAGTTTACCTCATGGCATTCTTCAGGAGCTCTGGCAGGATGTAATCCAGAGGCAGAGGGATGAAGGGGAAGCGAGCTGCTACGTGTCCGTTGATCCTCACCCTGGGCGAGTTGCCATACTGGTGTTCACAGAGACGTCTGTCGGACATGAGGAACATTTCTCACAACGTTGAAGACTAAAGGCTTGGGTGGAGGAGCAGTAACGTCTACTGCACTCAGTGTAGTGTGTTACCATGAACAAAGCACTAAATACAGCTCAGACTGATGGGAAGACGGTTAGTTTTGTGACAAACCGAAGCAGTGAGAACGTTTACCTAATAATGCTGCTGGATGACAAATTACAGGTCATCCTGAGAGAGATGTACCAAATTAAATGGAAGTCCAACTGCATGCAAATAAACAGATAATTTTATTTCTGTTTGGTTTGATTTTATTGTGCTTAATAGCTGTGCACTAGCCCAAACAATAATTAAAGGCATTATCTCCATTATCTCCATTATCTCCGTGCTGCTTTTGATTATTTCTTTGAACTCTACAGCGGTCATTTGATTAGATTAGCAAAGGCAAACAAGGACGACAGCTCGTCCACAGCTCCGTTACTGTTTCTGAACGTTTATCAGCTGAACTCTGACTCGCCCCAGTCAACAGAAGCACAAAGTCACCTAAAGCAGAGATAAGCAAAAACACTCACCTGGCAAAATCCACCCACTTCTCTATGATCTTTTTGGGTGAGAGACGTCTGCATATGATCCCAACAAAATCAGGCTGAAACAAGAATAGAAATCTCACATTTTTTTACTCAACGCTAACAAAGTATTTATTTAGCAAAATAACTAAATCCTATCTGGTTTTATTACATAATAGCATTTATTTATATAACCAAATGCCAACGCAAACAAGGTATTTTTTATGCTTCTTTGTGGCTGAAGGTAAATGCCACCAAACCAACAACCTCTGTTTGACTGGAACCCAGTCCTGCTGGTAGCCCTACCCTAAAACTTAATCCCAATGTAGAAAAGCCGGACAACTATCAGCTCGCCCCTTGGGGCTTCCTATATGACTTGCTCTGGGTAACCAACACAGTCCAAATGTTTTAAAATCATCTGACCAACAGGGAACAGTTACACGTACGTTATCTTCATGAAGAGCAAGATGGTGCGTTGCCAGCATTCGGATTCCCAAACGAGAGCAGAGCGTTGTATCCAGGAAGTTGCGGATGACTGTCTCATCCTGTGACAGCAAGAAAAAAAACAAAAAAACAATGTGATTGACATGTCACAGGTAAAACTCACTCATCATCTTCACTCTAACAGCTGTTTAAAAAAAAAAAAAAAAAAAAAAAACAGCTGGTGAAGCAGCAAGCTTAAAAATTACAAACGTCATGAGTATCTTTCATTTTACAGGCAGATTAGTGGGTTTCTTGACAAAACCCTACATAGTCTGCAGAGAATGCCCCAGATAAAAATAAACTGACATTAATAACCTACTCTATGCTGAAAAAGAATAAGCAGTGTTAGTAAGTAGTCATTTCCAGCAAATGGTGAATCCTGATGTTCCAGGTTAGAATTAGTGTTTGTGTACCTGGATGTGTCTGCGACACTCCCTGAAGCCCTGAGCCAGCATGGTGACCACATCCTTATGGTCATCCAGCAGCTGCCGCACGAGTTTGCAGAAACGAGCCTCCACGTCTTGATCTTTGATCTGCAAACAAAGGGACGCGCTTCGCATTAAACCCCACACGTAAACAAACAGCCTGCCTCATCATTTTTAATTTCACACTTATTTTGACGTAAATGAAGACTCGACTCTTCGTGTTTACCTGCTGCTCTGTGATAAATTCAGCAGAGGAATCACCAGATTTTTTTTTTCCGTTTACAGAAATTAATCTTACTGGTCACAGTTTAAACCTGCCGGTAATGAGAACCACGTCTTTCACCATCTGTGGGTTTATTTCTTAGATCCACAGATGTTGGCTCAAGAAATAAATCAATTAAAGAATCACGGGATAAGTGAAAGGGAAAAAAAAGCATGTGTGTTGAAAATCAATCTAGCACCTTTGTGCAGATAGTTGTCCATAAAGTCCTTAAAAGGACAATAGACAAGCCAACAATGAGACAAAAGCAAACCAGGCCCAGGCATAGAGACAGAAGAGTGGTGAGTAAAATTTGGTGAAATTTTTTTTAGACAGTATAATTTCCCATGAGAGCCACTGTAGTATAGATGACTCAAATCTGATGATTTGTCTCTTTAGTTTCCTTTTAAATCAGACTGACAGGATCTCTTATTTTTAGCTACCCCAACATCTGGCTCATATCTTTGGAAATGTGTTTATAGAGGAGTACAAGAAGAGTATGAAAGCCTACGCACAGCACAGCGCTTCAATGCTCTGTATTATAAAGAATACACACACATTTACAGGCACTGACAGACAGGTGTTCTACTTTCTTTTTCTGAGGGCTCAATTAGATGTAAATGTCACCAGTCAGAGAAAATGTGCTCAGCAGGTTTGATATCTGCGACTGTACATGCACAAACACACGAGCACCTGGGCGTGCTTGTCTGCTTTGTCTAGAAAAAACAAAAAACACAGAACACAGGGATCACCTTGCTACTGCGTGCCTCAGCCAGCCAGAGTCTGAGATTTACAAGCAAGTTTATCCAGACTGAAGAAATTTAATATGAAATTACACCTAACAGGTAACCCTGATTTTTGATTCTGACTGAGCATGAGTTATAGTGCTGACAGTACACAAAGCATCAATAATCAATGTTCCTGAAAAGCTACAAATTTTAAAATACTTCATACGCATCCTCAACTCAGTAGCATAGAAGAGCCGTACACCAGCCTACAGTACGGCGTTTCAGGGGTAAACATAGATTGATTGGAAAGAAACACATTTTCACTGACAGAAATAATACATATGGCTAATGTTTCATTTATTAAAGCATCACTCGCGGCTGGCTTAGACCCGATCAGCTGGGCCAATCCTGCAGATGCTGCAGGCAGACTGATCACATGTCTTGACAACAGAGGTTCACACTTCCTGTTTTGCTCATGAGCAAACCCACTGCCTGAGAAACGAAGGGCTTGAACTCATGACCCTGTGTTTGTGCACGTGTGTGTTTACTCTTGGTGTCTGAGTGGGTAGGGCACTCACCTCTGGAAAGTCGCTGAGCATGTGGTAGGCTCTGATATACAGTTCATGCTGTGAGAAAAAAACAGAGAGGTGCGGGCTAGAGTTAGACAATTCTGTGACTGTTCACTCAACCAGAAAGCATCACACCACCAGCACGGCCCCCAGACTGGGCCTCACTGCGCTACAAGTCCACACGAGGCTCGCATTAGGGAATGTTTCAGGATGCGTCAGTGGGATGAGTTTTCTGTTACTGACAGCGTTGAGAAACTTCTTCAAATTAAATTCTGGAGTAAATGACTCATCTTGACGTGCTTAAGCTGAAGAATTGAACTTCCATGTCATTTCTGATTGAAGAGCTAACAGTGCAACGACATCCACTGTGACCTACATCACAAGTACTGGCACAGAAAAGGAGCTTTGCTTTATGCAATCAACACAGAGAAGAAAAGGAAGGAATCTAGGTGAAAGTTCATCGGCAACGAGACATGCAGAGGTGGCGAATTACTCACAGAGCGCTCGCAGAGGAATAAAAAGGGCCAGAGGGAACAACGACAGTAACGAGTCTTTTGGTTTCAGAGAATATTTATCCAGCCACACTGACATTTCGTGGTTATGTTTTTAAGATATCTGTGTGCCAAGCCTGTGGCCAGCTTCACCTCTCTACAGGGTGGTTTAAGGGGAATTTCGTCTGAAATGGCATCTGAAAAACTAAAAAGCCTCGTGCTTCCAAGATCAGCGTTCTGCTGATGTGGACCGTTTTTGCTGGAAGAAACAATCCATATGAAAAATTAGGAAAGTAGACAGACAGGCACAGTGACAGATGTGTCATTAAGTATAACTAATTTATATGACAGGCCTGAATTATGTGCGAAACAAATGAATATATCAAAATTATTTAGTGGGTGGAATAAATGCTCTTTGAAAGTGTGTGACACTTTGTTCACAATGGATCTGATGCAAGAACCAGTCATACAAAAACCTTTACTGGGAAACAGCTGGAGTGAGCCCTTCATCAAACCCCCCAATCAACAAGCTCCACTGACTGTTTTACATGCTGAAAATCTACAATGTCTACAATAAGGCTGCAGAAATCATAATCAAAATATGCAGATGAACTGTTAACTTAGTCTGACCCCATGTTTAAAATCAGGCAGCTATATCGCAGTAATACCTGCAGCAAGCAGGGGTGAGTCTTAAGGGGGCCATGGGGTGTACCAGACCATATTTATTTCAAGGCATTAGAAACATTATTTTGCAGATTAAGATTAATATAAAATGTAAATAAAAATTAAAGCCGCAAGCGGCGATGAGCGGGCCCTCGCACCCGGCGCGCGTCGACCCCTGGCGCGCTCCAGCCAAGCCGCGCGTCGACCCGTGGCACGCTCCAGCCGAACCGCGCTCGGAGGTTCTCGCAGACGAGAGAGTAGCTGGCTCACCCGGCTGCTGACGGCTCAGCAGGCTAGCCGTACTTCGCGTCGATCGTCTCCCGCTCCCACTAGGTGGCGTCGGTGAGTGCCCACTAATTAATATGTCACAATGCTCTATGTAATGCCTGCAGCCATCAATGAAACTGTAATGACCATAGGATGATGAGTATCAGTGTCCTACTGATTTCCTGTTGCCACTAGGTGGCGTTATGAGTGTGAAACAAAGCTGATAGAGGGGTGTGTCCAGTCTCCCTTACCCTCCCATTAAGCCTGTGAAGTTTGAGGCAGATCGGACAATGTATGTCAGAGATGTAACAATTTGGTGCACTGTGGTATATGAGTAAAATCCCACATTTAGAGGGTTGCTACGGCAACAGCGTTCAATATTCTACAAAACCATGAATATCTTTTGATGGGCTACTTGTGTAGATGATCTGGAGCCATTTTGGTGTGACTGGATGAAAAGCTGTAGTAGAAGATGATTCAAATAGCAGGCCTGAAAAATGTGAGAAATGCTGCAAAAATGACACCTTAATTAGAACATGTCAGGCTTCCTGTTGGATTTCGGCTATCGGTCCAAGAGACTTTTTTGTACGTCTTAGGATGTTACTTCAGCATGCACGATTTCAGGTACACAGACCAAGCACTGCCCTGGGGCTGATGTTTAGAACCTATCTGGGCCTGAAATGGAAAAAAAGTCCAAATTCAGAGGGTTGCTACGGCAACACCGTTCAATATTCTACAAAACCATGAATATCTTTTGATGGGCTACTTGTGTGGATGATCTGGAGCCATTTTGGTCTCACTGGGTCAAATGCCCTAGGAGGAGTTGAGGCAAAAAGGCCTGGAAAAGGCGAAAAATGCTGCAAAAATGACACTTTAAAGTGAACGTGGCTGACTTCCTGTTGTGTTTCGGCTATCGGTCCAAGAGACTTTTTTGTAGATGTTAGCATTTTACATCAGCAGGCACATTTTCAGGTACATAGAGAAAGCACAGCCCAGGGGCTGATGTTTAGAATCTCTGTGAATTTGAAATTGAAAAAAGTCCAAATTCAGAGGGTTGCCATGGCAACACCGTTCAATATTCTACAAAACCCTGAATAACTTTTGATGGGCTACTTGTGTAGATGATCTGGAGCCAATTTGGTGTCACTGGGTGAAATGCCCTAGGACAAGTTCGTTCAAATAGCAGGCGTGGAAATCGCAAAAATTGACACCTTCAATTGAAGAAGGCCGACTTCCTGTAGGGTTTGGGGTATGGGTCCAAGAGACTTTTTTGTACGTCTTAGTATGTTACATGAGCATGTACATTTTCATACATGTAGATAAAACGTAGCTCCGGGGCTACTCAAAAAACTTGCTATTTTAAGATATTCCGAGCTGCCACTAGGCGGCGCTCTAACGTTTATGGACTTTATGCATATGAGTGTGTTCAGGGCAGCATGCTTATCACACCACTGAAGTTTGAGCCAGATTGGGCAAGTTGGCTTTGAGTTACAGCCATTTTTGTGTTCATGGCGAATCATCGAACTTTGCCGTCCCATACGGGTCACGCCCTTTTGCCAAAAACTCACAGTTTTGAAAACACAGTAAGTCCAACTTCTTAAGGCTTTCCAGGTGAAATTTGAGATGGTTCTGCTAAACCACCTTGGAGCTGGACCTCCAAGTGTAAAATATGACATTTCCTGTTCCCACTAGATGGCGCTGCGACTGATATTAAATATTGTCATATGTATGTGTTCAGGGGGGCACCCTCATCCTACTGGAGAAGTTTGATGCACATTGGATCATGTAGGTATGAATGAGAGGCAATCAAAATTTCATGGCGAATGATCAAAGTTCAAAGGGGCATAAGGACCCCTCCCCCTTGGCAAAAACTCACCATTTTCGAGATTTAGATTCCCCTGGGGGTGTAGGTTAGACAAACCAAATATGAAGATGATAACGTCTAAAACCTCTGAGTTATTAGAAAAAGTGTGAGGGCTGCAAATCGCCAAATTTGCATAATTAATTCAAAATGGCGGACTTCCTGTTGGGTTTAGGGCATGGCTCCAAGAGGATTTTTTGTGCGCCTGGACATGATATACATGTGTATGAAGTTTCATTCATGTACGTGAAACACAGCGGTGGGGCTCCAGTTTAGGGGGCGCTAGCGAGCCATTTGGGCGCGCCCTTGCCCGAGCCCATTAAAATACTTAAATTTTCACCAGGTGTGACGCATGTGCAAAGTTTCATGAGTTTTTGAATATGATAAACCCCCCAAAAAGCCAATTCATTTGCCTGAATAATAAAAAAAAAAAAAAAAAAAATAATAATAATAAACGAAGCAATTACAATAGGGCCTTCGCACAGTTCGTGCTCGGGCCCTAATAAATAAATAGATACAGTAGTATGGTGGTGTGGTGGTTAGCGCTGTTGCCTCACATCAAGAAGGTCCTGGGTTCAAATCTGGCTGGGCCTTTCTGTGTGGTGTTTGCATGTTCTTCCTGTGTCTGTGTGGGTTTTTCTCCAGGTACACCAGCTTCCTCCCAAAGACATGCAGCGAAGTGGGGTTAGGTTAATCGGTGATTCCAAATTGCCCATAGGTGTACCCTGCCCTATGCCAGCTGACATAGGCTCCAGCCCAACTCTACTAATGTAAGAAAGCCTTCCAAGAGGACAGAGTAAAGCCTATTTTATTTTATGCCTTAGTTCAGGCTGTATCTATACCTTATATAGATACTGTGAATGCTGCAAAGCATTCACAGTATTGTTCTTGTACTCCAAAAACCTTCGGTCGCTAAAAACTCAAGCAGCGTTTGGGCTACAGACACCGTTCTGGTATCAAAACGTTCAGCCTGTTCTGGAGATTTATGCTATTACTTTTCTTTTTTGTAACCATTATACTTTTTAAGATATTGAACTTTTTATAATCTTCATTTTTGCCATTCAAAATGAATGGGGAAGTTTCAAATCCTTTTCAAATCCTTTCAGGCTTTAAAAGCTAATAACTTCAGCATACTTTCAGCTAGAAAAACCATTTAAGCTTTAAAATGAAGCCAAGCCTTTCAGCTATTCAGCTATTACTTGGTGTTTCAAAATCTCTTACGGTTTAAGCACAGTGAGCGTTTAAGTTTACGGTGTTTTTTCAGCCGTTTCAGAGTTTATAATGGTTGTGTATTGCGTTTGCTAGAGTGGGAGCCTGATTAGTAGAGTGGGAGACTTCAAAAGTTTCAGGTGGAAAATTTATTTTTAAACTGACACTGTGTCCACACTCTTTGCGCTACAGCCATCATTTTATGCTCAAAATTTAGAGCTGCTTCTCTACTTTCAAACAATGTGTCTCTAAACCCTGTCAAATGTAAACTTTTTAAAATGTGAGGGTTTAAGCACAGGGAGTACCTTCCAACTCCTCCATTAGCCTCCATAGTAATTTCAGAGAGCTGATTTTCTCTAAAGCAGAAATGAGCAACTTTTTTAAACTGCTCCCACGACCACACTTTTGAGCCCAGGAAAATAAAAATTACACCACTGTTTAGAGCAGGTCCTTGTGGCACTCACAGTTCAAAAATGATTTTGATAGGAGCTACGGTTTTTGACTTAGAAGCACTTATTTGACAGGTGCGCCGAGTCAAATTTGGCCAGAGTGCATGCACCTCAGCAGGTAAGCAGTGCACCTGGCAGGTGTTTTCAATTGGCGCATTTACAAGCATTCAGCCTGGGGGAGCTCTCCAATATATATGCATGCAAACCTCACTCCTTGTGTGAGACTCCTGTTGGCTCAGTGGTAGAAACGGACCATGAATGCAGAAGAAGCAGAGAGAACAGGTTCAAGTCCCACTTTACCCTAAACTTAAAAGATTGTCCATTGGGTTTTGAACTTTATATCTTTTCATATTCAATGATATTAAACTCATTTTTTCCACAGCTTTCTGCACCTTCTTTCTCCTTCACGTTTAGGACAAAGTTTTAGTGTGCGTTTATTTCTTCAAGCAGTTTTTGAGCCTTTAAAACTTTTTATATTAACACATTAGCAAATTTCAGCTGAACAAGAAAAAAGATCTTGTTGCTTTAATTTGCTGTGACTGCACTCACTCTAGTGGCTAACCAGAGAAGCAGCAGCTTTAATGACACAATGTCAGAATAGCATGCTTAGGAAAAATGGGCAGAGGTCATCAGCTGCCATAGCCACTTCAGTCATGGTGGCCCATTATCAGCCACCCTCAATAACCACACATTGACATCACAAACCAACAATCACAGTAAAACCAACAAAACATCACTGAATAACTGATAAACACGAATAACTAAAACTCCCAAACATCAACATAAACACTCCCATAAGTCCCTGCTTCTGTGGCTCCTCCAATTGGCTGCCACAACAGCAGATTCATTCTGTCCACAATTTTCTGCACTTTCATTCTCCTTCACGTTTAGGAGAATCATTCATTGTATTTTAACATTTTAAAAACATTCCCAAATATTTCAGGAATGACAGCAATTCAGCTGAAAGCCTTCAGTTGCAAGACATTAAACTACAGTACTAAACTTGGATTTAACTTCTCAATATGTTTTACGGTTTTTCTTCAACTCGTTTAAATTTCTTCAGGCTGATTCTTGGCATTGAATACAAATTCATGAACTACAATTACAGACCTTGTAGCTTCTGGCAATTCATGTGATCACCTACTGGTTACACAGAGAAACTGGATTTAATTTACACAAACTGGGAACACCTTGAACATGAAAAACAGCCCAAGGTCATCTGCTGGCATAGCCACCTCACTCATGGTGCGTCCTTTCAATGTCTTTTCTGGTGTTTCTTCAGCTACAGTTTAAATTTCTTCAGGCATTATTCTTTTTTTTTTTTTTGTACAACCCTTTATATAGAGTGGCAATTAAACAAACTTGAGTTTAAGAAGAAAGAGATCTTCTAACTCTTTGCCAAACCTGTGCTCACCTACTGGTTGCACATAGGAATTGCACTTAAGTTACACAAACTTGAACAGGAAAAATGGTCCAAGGTCATCAGCTGCCAAAGCCATCTGACTCATGGTGGCCCATTTCACCCATTTCAATGTCTTTTATGGTTTTTCTTCAGGTGCAGTTAAAAATTTCTTTATGCTGTTTTTCTGCCGTTTAAGCAAATCAAATTTAATTTAGCTACTTTCTTGACAATTTCAGCTGTTTTGAATTTCAAATTCATTTTTCAGCATTTTGCAGGTGCTTTAACTCTTTCAGCCAATCAGAATTCAGCTCTGAAGCATTTCCTGGCATTTCAGCTGCAATCTTTCAGCATGCAGCATTCACAGTGCATTTTCTTCAGGAAATGCTTTTTCTAGTTGTATTTGATATTACTGCACTTGTGATTATTTATTTCTGCATTTAAGAAAATGTTTCCTTTTTTTTGACAGATATGTCTTTAAAAAAAAATTGCAATCTCTAAAGAAAAACTATTTTTTTCCATTGAATATTTATTATTGCTCACTACTAAGACAAAAGTATTTTCATCCTATTACTCATTTAATCGATGGAGTAATTAATAGAATATTTGATTACAAAAACAGCTGCAGGGAAGAGTTGCTGCCCCAGGTGGAAGAGTTCAACTATCTCTGGGTCTTGTTCACGAGTGACGGGAGAAGGGAGTGGGAACTCGGCAGACAGATCGGTGCAGCGTCCGTCGTGGTGAAGAGGGAGCTGAGTGTGAAAGCAAAGCTGTCAAGCTACATCCCTACCCTCACCTATGGTCACGAGCTTTGGGTAGTGACTGAAAGAATAAGATCGTGAATACAACCGGCAGAAATGAGCTTCCTCCAAAGGGTGGCTGGCCTCTCCCTTAGGGATAGGGTGAGGAGTGCGGCCATTTGGGAGAGGCTCAAAGTAGAGCCACCGCTCCTCTGCATCAAAAGGAGCCAGTTCAGTTGGTTCGGGTGTCTGACTAGGATGCCTCCTGGGCGCCTCTTGGGTGAGGTGTTCCGGGCATGTTCTATCAGGAGGAGGGCTAGAGGCAGACCCAGGACACGCTGGAGAGACTATATCTCTCGGCTGGCCTGGGAACGCCTTGGGGTCCCTCCGGATGAGCTGGTGGAGGTGGCTGGAGAGAGGGAGGTTTTGGCTTCTCTGCTTAGGCTGCTGCCCCCGTGACCCGGCCCCAGATAAGCTGAAGAAAATGGATGGATGGAAACAACTACTAGCTGCAGCCCTACAACCATGTCTGCTAAAAAGTTGGAAGACTGTGAAATTTAAATTAACAGAATGAAGTGTTTTCTAAGTTATTTAAACTCCATAATTGAAAATAGTACAAGGGCAAAAGGGGTGTCCAAAAAAAAAAACAACAACAAAGAAAAATAAAGAAATCTTTTAATGGGATTTTTTAAATGACATTGCATTTGAGTACTGCTAAGTACAGCTTTGACTGACAGGTGTGCCGACACCATCAGCTGTATCTGACAGCTTACTGCCAGTGCTCACCTGTGCTGATTCAAATCACTGAACAGAACCACTCCACTGTGTTTTTGGTGCTAGTGCCTTTTAAAGTATTTTTAATGGGAATATCTGACAAATAATATCTGACTAGCTGTTTGATAAGGCCCATCCAGGAAGTCTGTGCTTCACTTTTATTTAATTGCCTGTTACTAAACACCAACTATGTGAATGCAGATTGCAAACCAAGCTTGCTAAGATCAGATGATAACTCAGAACGCCACCACACTTCCATTTTTAAAATGCAGTTTATGTGCAATATATGGTTTGGAAAAATGTTGCTGAAACATGCAGAGCCTTTCGTGAAAAACAACATTTGGGTGGCAGCATAAAAAACAACCCATTAGCTACAGGATATCCTATAAAGAGTTTACAGATTGTTGATACCACTATTATGTGTATTAGCATTATGTAAAAAACCCCCTTGCAGTTGTATCTCAGCTTGGTATTGAACCACTAACCTGCTTTAAGCCCCAGTGGGACAACTGAGTTGACAGGGAGCACCTTAAGAGAGCTTTCCCATCCTCTCATTCAAAGTTCAGTCAAGACTCTCTGGTACAGCAGCCTAATTGTTACTTTCTTTTTATAGAATCTCCAGCAGCGCTCACTTCCTGTATAGCTCAGCAAACTGTAAACTGTATTTGGGTGTGTCAGGAGGACTGTCTTCTTACCACTTGCAGAATGGTGGGGTTGCAGCCGATAATGAAGGGCAAGCTACGGAAACCCTTGATGCGATGGGCGATCCGTACAGGCAGCTCCTTGTGGAGGTACTTGGCACTGCTCTGTGATCACACGCACACGCACACACACACGCACACACACACACACACGCACACACGCACACACACACAGATAATAGTGAATTATCTCAAAGGCCTCATTAAACATACACTTAACAGAACTCCCAGCATGGATAAAATATTTACCAAGATGTGGTGGCCATCAGCAGATTTCCCAGAATACAGCAGGGTTGCTAACGTCAGTCGAACAGAGGCCTGGGAAGACAGTGACACATTAAATTATATGCACATTCACAACAGCAGAGCTTGACACTGTGTTTTAGTTTTCCAGTGACATTAATGCAAACACAGGTTTATCATCCCCATGAAAAACGTAGTCCTTCACAGTGTTCTCTTCCCCCAACAGATTTTTAGCTGGGACGCTGAAGCACACTCAGGCTTGACCTGAGGTCTCTCCATACTTTTCTTGGCTGTACGAGTGATGGGCAGTGCTGAGTGTTTGCAATACATAATGACACATTTACATTGTACTGTATAATTTATATTCAGAAAGTCCCTAATCTGCTACCCCAAACTGCAGTGAATCAGGCGACTTACTTTGGGATTGTTTCATTCTGAAGCACAAGAACAAGTCTACAGCACCACTGAACCTAGACACACAGAAAGCAGAGAAGCTGGCTGACCTTAACTAACTGCTGTATTTTTTAAAAAGTCACACACGTAAAAATATTAGTAACTTTTTACATCTGAACTAATTTGCCTGGTTTGTCTGCTTGAAAAACAAACGGCTGACTGTCGGAAAGACTCGTTTTTGGTTTCTTTAAAAGTTCCTGGGACTAAAAGCACTGGATACTTAGGAAAAAAAAACCACAGCAGAACAGCAGAACATCTGAAACTCAGGTTGTTGTTATATGCTGTGTGACTGTGTTTCCATTCCACTGTTAGGCCAAGCTTACATAGCATGTGGTAAAGTCAAACGCAGGCTGTGGACATATGAGACAGCACTGCACGCTGTCTTACTGTATTTGCGACAACTCCAAATATGGGCTCGCTTCCTGTAGCAATACAACAAGAAAATTGCATTTTGTTGTATTTTTATTGTTCTTGTTTGGCCCATTTTGTGCTGCGGGTGAGAGAAAGAATACACCAAAGACCCCTGTTAAAAATGCGTGAACACAGCCTGAAGCACAAAAACCAGCTGAACGCAGAAAGCTGATAACCACCATCACGACACCCGTTATCTCTGACTGGGTTTCCAGATTTCGTCGAGCCAGCTTACGCCAAGAAAGCCTGCCCTCGTAGCACACCCCCTCACAGGAAACACTACTTGAAATTACTGCTGAACAGCACTCAGTTGTTTACATTTAACCAGATAAGTCCATTAAATCTTCAATGTCACCTGGATAGCATCGTTAGCCTTTATAGTAAGAGAAAGTTTGTGTTCAAGAATTATTTTCTATGACCTCTATATCGATTAGAATTAAATGAAATTAATTGAAAATTTAAAAAAATATTCTTGACAGAAAGAGTGAGAAGAGAAAAACAAAACCACTTTCAGGGTGACTCAAATCTGCAAACTCTTACTTTCAACTCCTCTGCTCGTCCTACTGAGCTAACTGACTTTCCACTGGAGAAAAAGCATTCCTGAATTTATGATACTGACATCACAGACAGGGATGGGATAACTGTAAGAGTCTGTAGCATTAAGTTCACCATGCACAGAATTATAAATAGCTTAAAAAGTGTTGGTTATTAGGAAAAAAGGCTCTGGTAATACTAGTCTGTGTGTAAGACATTCTGTGGATGTCTGTTCACAATCATCTACTAATCATATCAGATGGCATTGTTAAAACAAAAACAAAAAAATGTGCATGTGTTGGTGCACGCGCACATGTTATGCTGTGCTCCAGTACTGTACAGCAATACACCTCTGCTCAGCAGCTGGAGCAAATCATGGCATCACCTGCAAACAGCCACAGCAGGTCATCCCATCTGAGGGTGCCACAGCGAGGTGCCAATACAACAATCTGAGCTACCCCATGCTGACAAAAACACTAAAATGGTTTGGGTTTCCTGATGAATCACTGCAAAAATACTGGTACACTTACACAGCCCATGTCAGAGATACTATAGAAGAATCTACTTTCAGCTGCTCCCTTATTCACAAGGGAGCAGCAGGTAGCTCTGCACAAGTTTTTACACCAGATGTTAGAAGGGATTTGTGTCTCTTCCCAGAATTGAACCAGGGATCTTTCACTGCTAAGCCATACTATAGCATAATAAAAAATCCAAAAACTGTTGTAACTGTTAAAGTAATGTGTCTTTAAATTACAGTTGCAGTCAATAGCATTCATTCAAACCTCACAGTAATATGCAAATTGCAGCTGTAGAAGTAAAAAGCATTGTGCAAATACATGCAGAATACACGTCTGTACATCTTATGATGGTTTACAGATCTGGGATCAGATTGCAAATTAAAACCCAGGATAAACGGAGCCTAAGAGGCACACCCAAGTCAAACAGACATCAGTTTTATAAGCTTAAGCTGTATTTACCCCAATATGACACTGACACTCCAGTGCAAAACCAGTTTTCACAAGTGGAGAATGTACAAGTGGAAGAAAAACCACTCATTCCTCTTGGATCCAAATGCTAAGAAATGTCACTGCAGTCCTAATCTTTACATTTTATCCCTTTACACAACCCCCAAGCTGGGAGCCACTGGTCACTACAATCTCCTGGATTTCTTGTGTTGGTGGGAAGAGCTGTGCTACATGCACAAATCTCCAACAGTGTAATAAATGTATTAGTTTTCTGGCACAATTAGATTATGTTTACTGCTGCAACCATCCAGCCCTTTCCCCTGGATGGTTATCAGTGTACAGGACAACAATTGTTATTTGTCATAGTGTTGTAGTGGGTGGGGTGGGGTTTTGTTTCAGTATTTGAGTTCCTTCCTCTTTTTAATAAGTAGTCTCAGTTTACCATGAGAATACTTGTTATACTTGTTATATAGGAGTTGACAAAAAATTAGCAATTCAATTCAATTCAATTTTATTTATATAGCACCAAATCACAACAAACAGTCGCCTCAAGGCGCTTTGTATTGTGGGTAAAGACCCTACAATAATACAGAGAAAACCCAACAGTCAAAACGACCCCCTATAAGCAAGCACTTGGCGACAGTGGGAAGGAAGAACTCCCTTTTAACAGGAAGAAACCTCCAGCAGAACCAGGCTCAGGGAGGGGCAGTCATCTGCCGCGATCGCTTGGGCTGAGGGGAGAGAAAAGGCTGTTGAAGAGAGCCAGTGATTAATATCAATTAATGATTAAATGCAAAGCAGAGTATAAACAAAGTAAATAAGGTGAATGAAAAGAAACCGTGCATTATGTGAACCCCCCAGCAGACTAGGCCTATAGCAGCATAACTAAGGGATGGCTCAGGGTCACCTGATCCAGCCCTAACTACAGGCTTGATCAAAAAGTTAAGTTTTAAGCCTAATCTTAAAAATAGAGAGGGTGTCTGTCTCCAGAATCCAAGCTGGAAGCTGGTTCCACAGAAGAGGGGCCTGAAAGCTGAAGGCTCTGCCTCCCATTCTACTCTTAAGTATCCTAGGAACCACAAGTAAGCCAGCAGTCTGAGAGCGAAGTGCTCTGTTGGGGTGATATGTTACTATGAGGTCTTTGAGATAATATGGGGCCTGATTATTCAAGACCTTGTATGTGAGGAGAAGGATTTTAAATTCTATTCTCGATTTAACAGGGAGCCAATGGAGAGAAGCCAATATGGGAGAAATCTGCTCTCTCTTTCTAGTCCCTGTCAGTACTCTAGCTGCAGCATTTTGGATCAGCTGAAGGCTTTTCAGGGAGCTTTTAGGACAGCCTGATAATAATGAATTACAATAGTCCACCCTAGAAGTAATAAATGCATGAATTAGCATCACTCTGAGAAAGGATGTTTCTAATTTTAGAAATATTGCGCAAATGCAAAAAAGCAGTCCTAATTCAAATATCTGTTTGAGTAGAGCCAACAGTAGGAGACGGAGGAAAGGAAGGAGTGCTTTATGAGGAAAGAGTTACATCCATACCTCCATCTTTACTGATGATAACAATAATATGGTTGACAATTAGGATTATGGAAACCGAGTGACTCAAGGAATCAGTGCGTTCGCTTTCGTTTCACTTATAGGCAAAGTATTTTAGACATTGGCGAAATAATTCCTCATTAACTAGGTCAACATAAGTTCCATCGCTGAAACTTTACACTATCAACTCTCCTATTATTGGGCAATCTTTTCATATCCATAGTCTAGCTCCCATTACAGTTTTGCACTGGCAGTTCGTCTTGTCCGGTAAACATCAGGGAAAACAGAGGAGCGATGTTAATTTGTCTCAAAAGCTCAGCAAGTTACAGATAATTTTAAAGTGGAACTCCCTGGCGTTGTATTCAGGTCTCGTTTCGATAAATGGTCATTTTCAAAGATAACGTACCGGCCTTGTCGGCGACTCTGCATTATTATTTTTTAACAGTGCATTATAATTCAATACAATAATTTCACCTCAAACAAATAGAAAATAGCCAAAACTAAATACATAAAATCGGTTCTTTTATTTTGATAGAAGTTCCAATACATAAATGGAAAATTAGTAATTATTTTAATCTTACAACTACAAATGTTTTGTTGTTAACAGCTTTATTCGTGTTTTAAAGGAAGTCGTCTTTCAACTTCTAACCAGTCAGACATCAGTTCTAAAGAACTCTTTTAATTAGAAGAATTTCATATTCACTGCCTTTTCACCTGTCCCTGAACGTCGTACAACCCAGCCACAGCTAGCTACAGCTAGCTTTGTTACCCAACAGTTAGAAGACCGTTTCAGGAGGGAACGCGTTACACTGTTTTTGGTTTGTTTTTTTACCTTTTCTGCAGAAACATCTATCGCAGACTGGTTGTAAAACGAGGTGACAGTCTTCGACCGCTCTCTCGCCATCTCTGAATATCCCTGCATCGAGGACGTTGACCGAAATCTCCGGCTCCCTGTGCCTGCCAGCGGCGGTACTGTTTTGGTGGCGGGGGCCAGCAAGAGGCTGCCGAGCCTCGGCCTGGCCCTGCTGGCTGTGCCGCTCAGCATCTCCGCCACTATACCCGCCAGGACCAGACGCATCTGGAGACGAGCTGTGTGTACGAACGGGGCTGCCCTGTTCTCATACAAACATGGAATTTCACAGTTGCTACGAGGCCATTAGGGTTGTGTCGTACTAGAACACAAAGGCACGTATCTCTGAATACAGTTGCGTTGAGGGTACAGAGAGGGCTTTATACGCGTTGGCCAGTGAGGAAGAGAGCTGGAGAAACGACATGACAGCTCAGCCAATCATCCACCAGAGGCGGAGCGAAGCAGCATCAAGAACACCCCAAAGCCCAGTGTCTCTGAAACCCCCACCCTCTCACCCTCTGTACTGTACTGTAAAAAAGAACAGTCAGTTGTTAAACTGCACTCGGTCATGAGTTTTAGTGCCAAGCTTGTGGCTTAAGGGGACAGCTTTAAGATGCAGTACCCTCTCCACCCCCTCTTCTCGTGCAAGTCTGGTGGAGGCTATTTCTGATCCGAATCAACACTGCCATGCAAAAGCTTGGTTACTTGTTAATAGTTTATGCAGGTAAAAATGAGATTAAGACCAACAATTCAAAAATACACTTTTTGCTTTTTCCCCATATTTTGCAGCAGAGGTGATCTCAGAGTTTTGAGGACAGAGTGCCCAGGTTGGAAAAAAAAACAAGTGTTTGAGGGCCATAAAGTTAGGGTCTCTGTTCAGAGCTGGAAAATGAAAATCTCATAAGTTTCACTTACTAAATAAATAAATGTTAATAATAGAGAATGTCCCAACAACCAGGGATCGGACCACCAGGGCCTCCACCTTTGACTGCCACCTAACATACAGGGGTTGGACAATGAAACTGAAACACCTGTCATTTTAGCGTGGGAGGCTTCATGGCTAAATTGGACCAGCCTGGTGGCCAATCTTCATTTATTGCACATTGCACCATTAAGAGCAGAGTGTGAAGGTTCAATTAGCAGGGTAAGAGCACAGTTTTGCTCAAAATACTGCAATGCACACAACATTGTGGGTGACATAGCAGAATTTAAAAGAGGACAGATTGTTGGTGCACGTCTTGCTGGCGCATCTGTGACCAAGACAGCAAGTCTTTGTGATGTATCAAGAGCCACGGTATCCAGGGTAATGTCAGCATACCACCAAGAAGGACGAACCACATCCAACAGGATTAACTGTGGATGCAAGAGGAAGCTGTCTGAAAGGGATGTTCGGGTGCTAACCTGGATTGTATCCAAAAAACATAAAACCACGGCTGCCCAAATCACGGCAGAATTAAATGTGCACCTCAACTCTCCTGTTTCCACCAAAACTGTCCATTGGGAGCTCCACAGGGTCAATATACACGGCCGGGCTGCTATAGCCAAACCTTTGGTCACTCGTGCCAATGCCAAACGTCGGTTTCAATTGTGTAAGGACCGCAAATCTTGGGCTGTGGACAATGTGAAACATGTATTGCTCTCTGATGAGTCCACCTTTACTGTTTTCCCCACATCCGGGAGAGTTACGGTGTGGAGAAGCCCCAAAGAAGCGTACCACCCAGACTGTTGCATGCCCAGAGTGAAGCATGGGGGTGGATCAGTGATGGTTTGGGCTTCCATATCATGGCATTCCCTTGGCCCAATACTTGTGCTAGATGGGCGCGTCACTGCCAAGGACTACTGAACCATTCTGGAGGACCATGTGCATCCAATGGTTCAAACATTGTATCCTGAAGGCGGTGCCGTGTATCAGGATGACAATGCACCAATACACACAGCAAGACTGGTGAAAGATTGGTTTGATGAACATGAAAGTGAAGTTGAACATCTCCCACAGCCTGCACAGTCACCAGATCTAAATATTATTGAGCCACTTTGGGGTGTTTTGGAGGAGCGAGTCAGGAAACGTTTTCCTCCACCAGCATCACGTCGTGACCTGGCCACTATCCTGCAAGAAGAATGGCTTAAAATCCCTCTGACGTGCAGGACTTGTATATGTCATTCCCAAGACAAATTGACACTGTATTGGCCGCAAAAGGAGGCCCTACACCATACTAATAAATTATTGTGGTCTAAAACCAGGTGTTTCAGTTTCATTGTCCAACCCCTGTACATTGAACCCAATCCCTACAGCACCTCCTGCAGGTGGTGAACCCACAGGGCTCTAGAGTTCCCTCCCCAGGCCTGGTTGCACGGCGAGGCCCCGGTAACCCTATCCCAGACAGGGTAAACTGGTCCCTTGTTTGTTTGTTTTTTGTTCTTTAATCTTTCATAGGGTCATCTGAATTGCTCTTCATCTGCCCCCTCATCCAAGACCAGTTTCTCTTGTGAGACCAGAGACAAAAGCCCCCAATAACATAGCCCCTGGGATCACTGGGACACACAAACCCCTCCACTACAGTAGGGCGGCAACAATTCACAGAGAATGAGTGGCAGAAATTAGCTTTCTCCAAAGGGTGGCTGGCTTCTCCCATAAAAATAACTAACTAGTTAAGTCATTTGTTAGGGACTCGGAGTCGAGCTGCTACTCCTCCACATCGAAAGGAGCCAGCTGAGGTTGTTCTGGCATCTGAATGGGATGCCTTGCGGGCATCTCCTCGGTGAGGTTTTCCAGGTGTGTCCTAACAGGAGGAGGTCCTGGGGTTGACCCAGGACACGTGAGATATTACACCTCTCAACTGGCCTGGGAACATCTAAGATGTTTCCCTGGATGAGCTGGAGGAGGTGGTTGGGGAGAGGGAAGTCTGGGCTTCTCTGCTTAGACTGCTGCCCACATGACCTAGCCTCAGATAAGTGGCAGAAGATGGATGGATAATAGAGAATGATTTATAATCTCAAGAATCATCATTGTGCAGATTTATATATTTTTTAAAACCTCTGGTTCCCTAGAGATTCTTAGACCATCTTTCAGAGATTTCCTCTCACTGTTTAGGTTTGGTGACTGGAAGAGCCATTTTCTTCTTGAAGAAGCCATCCTCTTCATCTTTGTCTTTCACAGATACTGTGATGCTTGCTTCTGGAAAGTGGTGCTATAGATGAACCCATTCTTCCCTGTAGCAGTGACGTATCCCCTGCAACATGAACTCAAGGCATATTCATCCTCATCTGTCTCCAACAGAGTAGTGCTTTTCATCTAATTTTGGACCCCTTTGCTCTAACCAAATGTTTAGTCTTCTGGCTAATATAGATGTTCATTTGTTAACCTATTGTGCTAAATGCTGTGGTGAGAACATAGAAAATGTTTTGTCTTTGTAGCAATCCTGCAAGCAGTTCTCTAGGAAAATTTTAATTTGGTCCTGCAGACCCCAACCCCACTGACACTTTTTAGCATCCTCCATCAACCTGCCCTGTAATATAGTGTGCTATGTAGATAATACATAGTATTAATATCTTTGCTGCATTTTTTAGAATCCAGACATTTGATCGAACAACAGAAAACACAAGTCAAAAACAAGTTAAACATCTTTAATTAAATAAAAATAGCCCACTTCCAGCTTTAAAGCATAAAAACATGGTGGGCTGCACACTGATATGAGCAGAAAGGTAAATACTGCAGCATGTGCACCCTTTAATGTTATCTCAACATTACGAAGTAGCACAAGGAAATAAAATCCAATCCTGGCTTCGCAACAGAAGACAAGCTTAATTCACATTTTCAAAAACTACACAAAGCATATATTTCAAAAAGAAACAAGCCATAATCCTCATGAAATTCAGTTCAACAAATTAAATCTGAATTAACTGACTTCATTTGAAATGTGACATTTGTTACAGTCAAAGTGACGGCAAACTGTTGCCTTTAAAACATCCTGCAGACACTGAGCAGTCTTAGCAGTTATGTGGAGTCATGGTCTCCTGCTAAAATCAGCACAAGAAAACAAACTCAAATATCAGCTGGATTTTGAAGGCCATGGTGGATTATTATAATCACGTGGACATAAATGCAGTTTTTTTTTTTCAATTCTGAACAACAAATCAGTCAATAATTATGTCACAAAGTCTCTCCACTTAGTTATGATCACCTACTAATCATAACAACAGCAACTTTAAGTTAAAAAATATATCTGCAATTAGAGTTTTATATCAAAACTCCATATGTTACACTGCCGTGTAAAAGAAAATAATGAAGTCTTGTTGTTTTTTCTTCAGTCTGTGAAGCTGTTGGATGCTGATGTAGCATCATCACTAACACAAATTATGGATGTGCACATCTTCAGTCCTTGATTTGGCACACCCAGCTTTACAAAATAAATCCTGGCCACATCCAGATAAACTGCAGATACTTGAATTCATGTGGCTGTGGTGCCACTGGTGCTCAGAGTGACTCCTCTCTCTTCCATACTATCACCATATTCTTGTCACTAAGGGCAACTAGATAGCACAGCTCAGGGTCCGTTGCTATGCTGTTGATGGAGGGGCCCTTTACCTGGCCGAGGCCGTTCCTCACCAGGGTCGGCCACTCCAACACCTGCCAAAACAAACAAGACGTTAGCTGCTGAGCAAAGCACATCTGAACTGGAGTCTCATTAGATGGCTGATGTGAAATATCACAAGTCTAAAATATGGTGGCTGCATGCATCTGAAATTGTCAGAGGTGCAGAGGAAATTATCCTGAGGCCAAAATAAAACTTGAATGGCCTATGTCTATCCATTTTAATGTCATTGTGTGCATTTGAATTCATTAGAGAAGCATGTGTAAGCACTGCTCCTGCAAATTAAATATCTTGTGAGCACATGACCCCAAAAAAAAAAGTGACTTTATGGGACTTCACTGGATTCATACATGCCGGGCAATGTTTAGCTCAATGCTGAGATCTGGGAATGTTGCAAAATCACCACAAATCCATCTGGAACGCAAACATGTGGGCAGATGAGGTTGCATGATTTTACTTTTCAGAGTTACGAGTGTAAAACGACTTTACTTGGACGCAACACTAAAAAAGAGCAAAAATCAAAAATGTACACATGAAATGAAGCAAAGTATAACCATCCAAAAGTGTAACCGATAATAAGAATAAGGGAGTGACTTTACTATTAACTGGTCTGTGAGTTTGTTTCATCTGACTGCAACTACCTCCCTGATATGACCACTTCTGATGCCACCGTGTTTTTGGTAAGAAGTTGATGAAACTCATTTTATTAAGACCAAAAAAAATAAATGCATTTCAAACAAAATATTTCTTCAGTAATTCATGTTTGAAACAAGAATTTTAAAGGAAAGGTACACTGAAAAACCTGATACCTCAGTGGGCAGGATGGGTTTCCCAGTGTGGAAACTGTTTTTCTGGAGGTTGGTGATGTGATATGTCCATATCTTGCCTTTGTCATCACCACACACTATGTAGGCTTGACCTAAGGAGAGGAATGACAACACAAAATCACGCACAACAATCTGAGTATCTGCGATGTTCTTGCTCCAAGCACTATAGCAGTTTTTCTAAATGTGGTACCCAGAACTGGGTTAGGTGGAAACGTGAACTTATTTATGCTTTAGCTGTGAAATAATCAGAAATAATATTTTATTTTTCCCTGGAACATCATTTAGTCTTGAAGTGAAAAGGTGTTGTTGTGCTGACACTCCACACTGCTCATCACCTAGAATAAAACATCCAGCCAAGGCAGTTATGGAGTAGCTTCAGGTCCCATCTGACTGTCCTTCAGTTTCTTAGCTGAAACCTTTCAAAATATCTGTGGAGACCTGAACATGGCAATTCCTATTCAATCTGATAAAGCTCACTCACCTTGACTACACTGATGATGATTTGGAAATGAAGACAAAATGTCAAATGCATCACCACTGATGAGACGAGGCGCACTTACCGGGACAGGTGTTGAGAGCCAGGTAGGGAATCTCAGTGCTGACCCACTGCAGCTCAGCCAGAACTACAGCGCACACCGTTTTGCTCTTCCTGTCAGGCCGCTTAACCTTGGTCCTGCTCCAGCTCCACAGGTAAATGCAACCATACATGTAGTTCTTGGATGCTACCATAACGCACCACAAATGCAAAAGATGACCAAAAAAAAAAAAGGGGGGGAGAAGGCAAATTAGAAATGTGGAGGCAGGCTTTTGTAGGTATTTCCATTTTAAAGCTAAAGCCACCAAGCTTTTGATTTATTGTCAGTTTAAGAGTGAAATTAATAGAGCACTACTGATAACTGTTAAACCTATTAAAAGTGGCCAAATGAACAATATGATACATCCTCGCAGAGAAGGAGTGCACTGGGAGCTCAACAACAACCACAAAACTAAAGTGGATGATCACAGAACTTTTCCCTCTCACATCCAGCCAAGTCAATAATATTTCTGCTCTTGAGGAAGACTGTCGAAGGAATCCTGAAGGAAATCTTATGGCATGGCATAAATGGCTGCCAGTGGAACCGGGTCACTGGTGGTTATTGATGAAAAAAACAATCCTCATATTTGTCCAAATACTTTTTAAAGGGGAGACCTGTGCATAAAAATGACTGTAAAAAAACAAACAAAAAAAACCTTGAATTAAAGCTGAAAGTCTGCACTTCAATCACCTATTGATTTCAAATCCACGGTGATGATATAGAGGAGCAAAATTATATAAAATGTCCAAAAACATATGGAACTAACTGTATATGATTTATAGGGAGTTATTGCCTTAATGAGGGTCTTTCAACTTCATCATGTCTCACAAATGTAAATGGAGTCAGATGATGACTGCCAATGCCAAGTATCGCTGAAAGGCCTAATAATATCCAGTGTGACTCAATGTTTCCAGCTGAAAGTGGAATACACTTATAGGCACTGTAAATATGACCACAGTGGTACTGTGGTACACTTACCCACTATGTCATCATTAAGAAAACTCAGGCCGTCTATGGTGTGGTAGTCATGGTCTTTGTCTTCTTTCTTATATATGGGAAAAGTTATCTCCATTTCCTTTGACCTACCAAGAAGAAATAAAACTTAATTGCTTCTGGCTGCGACACATATGACTGTATACATAGTTTCCTGATTAAAACATCAGTGAACAGATATTGTGAAGGCACCAGTACAGTCTGGTGCCAGTCAGTGCATCTCACTGTCACTGACTGTAAATGGTAAATGGACTAGTTCTTATATAGTGCTTTTCTACTCTAATTGACCACTGAAAGCACTTATACAACATGTTTGCATTCACACCCATTCATACAAGCACTTCCATGTGTAAATAAGCTAAGTGCTTCTTATCTAACATTCACACACATTCACATTCCAACGCTTGTGTCAGAGAGCAACTTGGAGTTCAGTATCTTGCTCAGTATCTTTGGCATTCAGCCTG
Source organism: Archocentrus centrarchus (assembly GCF_007364275.1). NCBI lineage: Eukaryota > Metazoa > Chordata > Actinopteri > Cichliformes > Cichlidae > Archocentrus > Archocentrus centrarchus. The sequence continues at coordinate 12,471,380 of NC_044359.1, forward strand.
GAGAAGCTGGGAATCGAACCACCAACCTTCCGATTAGTAGATGACCTGCTCTACCAACTGAGCCACAGCCGCAGACTGTCACCAGAGTAAGGTAGAACTGGAATAGATTGAAAACAAACAAACACACACACACACACACACACACACACACACACACACACACACACACACACACACACACACACACACACACACCTCTTATTGCTGTTGTTGGCACCGAGTTGTGTGTGGTAGCAGTGCAAGCCGTCCTCAGATGCAGCCAGTAGGTGCACACTGGGAGCAGTGGGGGGCAGGCAGATGTGCAGAGGGGTGGCACTGATCTCCAACACCAGCAGCTGACTGGAGGGGCAAACAGTACAAACAATTAGTAAACAAACAATAAATAGTATCTGTCCATCCATTCTCTTCCACTTATCCTGTTCAGGGTCGCGGGGGGGTGCTGGAGCCTATCCCAGCCGGCGAGAGGCAGGGTACACCCTATACAGGTCACCAGCCTGTCGCAGCGCTAACACAGAGAGACAGACAACCATTCACACCTATGGGCAATTTAGAGTGACCAGTTAACCTAACCCCACTAACTGCATGTCTCTGGACTGTGAGAGGAAACCCACGCAGACACAGGTAGAAGACGCGAACTCCACACAGACCTTCTAGCTGTGAGGCAACACACCGTATAAGTTCTCAACATCAGTCTGAAATTTTTATCTACCCAATTTTAATTAAATTCTAGAAGTAAGTTTGATAAAAGATTATCAAACTTATTACTGACAATGAACCAGTTAAAAAGTCATTAGGGGCATCGCCACACTCATTCACTTTCACTGCATACTACTAGCAACAAAAATTTAACTTAATGAAGCCATATTAAAAAGTCAGGTCAACAGACGTGATGCCATTTCTGACCAAAATGCTGCCTGGCTTCCGAATTGTATTACAAACACTTCGTGGCAGAGAGACTCACACGATTTTGAAGTTGTACTGGCTGTCCACCCCGCCGATGTCCCACATGAGGATCTTGTTGTCGTATGATCCCGCTACAGGACATGAGATAAAGTGGTGTTACTGTAAAAGTAGATCGGTTTAAACACAAGCAAATCAAGTTATGTAAGGACCACTCCTCTAACAGGTGAGGATGGAAACTACAGGAAATGTTCACAACACAGGATTACCATTTATTTATTTTCTCTTAATAAGTTAAAGAGTAACTCCTAGTTTATTGACAAACCTTCTGATTCTATCAGAATTTTATGTTCCCCATTTTTAAACATCTTACCAACTAATATGGTAAGAACAAATGGATGATTATCTCGTACGCTGTCAAAGAATCGATGCTTGTGTCACTAATTACTCACTGAAGAGGAAGTTTCCCTGATAGTGGTTAAAACGGAGGACAGAGAGCGCCTTCCGGCTGGCTCTGAACTCGCCGTAGGCCACGTTGTTTCTGGGATGAATCAATTTAACAATTCCTCTCTTGCCACCAGCTGCAAGAATACTGCAGTGCTGAGCTGAAGCCGTGCCCCCCCTGGACATCAACACTGTGGACCAGGCCAGGGAGAAGAACTCCTGATGTGAAGAACCGTAAAAGATACACAGGGGTTAATTTCACGCATACATAATCGAGACAGGTTTAACCAAAGATGGATACATACGGACAGCATGAACGTGTTGTAATGGAAAAATACCTAATTGAACTTTCACTTACTTAGCATATGCAGAATTATTGTTTGCTTGTACCTTGTACTTTATGTTTTGTAGAGATCAACTCAAGGCATAGGTTAACCAAACATATACGTGTGTGTACCATGGGTACTATGTAAGCTGTGTAAACAGTGTGTGTATTGCTACATTTCCACCGCCAAGGTGACAGTGATTGTGTCGGTTTCAAGGAACCGGCAAAACGCTTAAGAATGAGCCCGCGTTTCCTCCGCGCTTTGTGAACTGCTCTTTTATGTATGAGTGTGGGCGGGTCCTCTTCTGGACACGGAACTTGACCTTTGACTCGTGTGTGAACGATTTTTGTATTAAAACTGTTACAATCTTTTTAATGGTTCTTTGTGATATTTTTTTTTTTGGAAAGGTAAATTCCACCACAAGTGTCAGCTAATATATTTGGTATGCAAAATATTCATTTTTTTTTTTTTTAAGTGTTTTATTGTCATAATAAATCAAGGATCTCACAATTCTAGTTTTTAAAGCCTAACTACTGTAGACTAATCAAAATAAATGGAGCATACCTCCCCAGGAACTTTGTACTTCTTCATCACCATCCCCATTTCACAGTCAATCAAACAGATGGAGTCTCCTCCACAAGTGGCGACCAAACGACTTCCTCCAGCATTGCCTGTTCATAAAGAAATAAAGCCTGAATTTAATCGCATGCTTGTTAATACAGCAAAAAAAGCTTTCAAATCTATTTATCTAATCGTTTAGGCTTTTCTAAACCCTTCTAAATGTGATGCGCTGTAACTGCTCTCCAAATTGTGTTCAACAATACCTGCAGAATCTGGCAGCGGCTGGAAAGCACAGGCCCACAGCTGGGTCGAGAAGTCCTCCAAGCTGTCCTGCTTGCTGTGGCACTGGAGAACGTGGAGCGGCTTGAGACTCACCGGCTGCTGGAGGACAGAAACATGAGATGTGAGACAGCAAAGTGATTTGGGGCTTTCAATACTGCCGCAGACACAAAGTTCAGGAGAAACAGCTCATAGCTACACAAGTTGGTAGTTTTAAACCAAGTTATTAGACAAATTAAAAGACCTGGTGATGGTGCTAAATTAGAAATTATAGAATAACCAAAGTTACTGCAATTCATCAAGGGGGACATTAATTCTGTACCAGCTGATGAGACCTACAAGTCTGCACCAAAACTCAGGACTAATGTTGCCACCCACTGGCTGGCTCGAAATGTGTATTTTTCCTCAGACATTATTTTTAGATCTTTTGTTTTGGAAATTTTAACTGGTCTATTTTCCAGTGACCAAAAGCATCGACAGTGGATTTGCTAATGTATTACCCCACCAGCCAATCAAGTTGCATCCTCCTTAAATCCCAAAGCAAAGAAGAAGCTGAATTCCCATTACCTGTGTCCTGCTGCAAGTCTCTGCTGTGTGTAGCATGTCGGCATCTCTCTGTAAACCTTTTTTGCCTGCGCTTTCCTGCTTCTGTTTCTTCCGAGTGCCATCCTCATTGATTTGTTGCACTTCAGAACTTCTCTTAGGTGTCTCTGGCCTGCTCTCTCCTCTGCTGGGCGTAGCGGGAGGCTGACTTGTCTTGCGGGGGCTCATCCTGACCGTGCTGGATGGGGTTTGTCTCTGAGGCTTGAGGCGGAATCTGGACTGGCGAGGACTGTCTTCAGCCGAAGAGGCCGGGGGATCTGTGCAAGCCTTTTTGCGAGGTGTCAAGCTTATGTTGGTGTTTATAACTAATTGACTTTGTTTCCTCTTGGCAGGCTTTGAGACATCCTGAGTAAAAAAAAAAAAAACCATTGTATGAACTTAAAATCCTCCAACATCATCATCATTAGTTAAATCTGCCACTGTACTTTAGATATAAAAGACATATTCTGAACTAAAGCAGAGACATTAAATTTAAATCTCCAATGTAACTTCATTGATGCAGCAATATTTAGCTCAGACAAAGACTTACACAGTTCATTTTAGTGCCGGTAGACTCCTCGCTATCAGGTTTTTCCTTTGGTTCTGTCAGAGAACGTAGATACTCTTTAGCTAATATCTCCACCTAGGACCCAAAGGAGATCAAGAAGAAGTTATTAAATGTAACAGAAAGCAATGCAAAAAATGTGCTAAAACATCCCAACCTTACCCTCCATTTGGTGAAGTCACTGACTGAACTAGGCCCAAATTTAACTTGCTTCCGGGCAGTGCTGATGAAATCGATCTCCAAGTCAGACAGCTTCCCTGCTGTGATGGGATCTCGGGCGCAGAAGTTCTTCTCCCAAAGAGCAGCAATCTAAAAGAAACAGCAACAGTTTGTACAGCGATCCCAGCCTGTCTGATGAAACATGACAAACAACTGAACCAAACTAACAGCTGCTTAAAATCATTTTTAGTGTATAACTAAGAATATTAACACCAACACCAGGAAATTTGCCAAAATAACCCACTAGTTCCATACCCTGGTCCTCAGGTTGTCACTGTAGACATAACGTAAGTGGTTGGCAGAAGAGGTGACATCTTTACCGTTGTAAATCCTCAGATTGGGCAGCAGCACCATCAGCTTGTAACTGTCACTCACCTGACAAAGGAAAGAAACATTAACAGTGAAGTCAGCCGCTCCCGAAAACGTTTACTGCACGCATGTCGGCATGCTCTGAACCTTTTATGCCAACATTTTACTTTCAAATGTACATTACGTTTGATGTGGTGGTATAAATAAAGAGCAGACTGGAGATCCCACCAAGAAAAAAAAGGGAAAAACGAGCTTTAATTCTTCCATCATTTTATAACGGAATCAGGTTGGGATTATTATATAACCACGTTTTTTTCTAGGTCTTATGACCGCACAAAGGCCAAGTACAAGATGATTATTAACTTTTAAACCGTGAATCATGCAAAGCCAAAATTGTATAGCTGAAACTTAGCAGAAACCCTCTTAAAAATAATTTTTAAAAAAGTTTTCTGCTGATAATCCAGTTTTCATTTGGTAATGGGATGGGTAAAACTGGTAGGAATGCAGGGATGCTTTTTTCATTCAGAAATGTTGCTCAACTCAAATATTTCTCCATGTTTGTTAGCTAGCTGTTTAATGAACCAAGCCAGAAGTGAGTGATTTTATGACAGACGGACACCCAAATATAAACCGTTCATGTATTTGTCATTTGTGCTGTAGCTGCACAGAGTATCCTTAAATAAAGCCATGTGCTTACAGTGATGTAGAGGTTGTTATCTATCTTGATCTCTTCCAAGTTGCTTAGAGAGTTCAGAGTGGTAACATCCTCGATCTGATTGTCGCTCAGGTCCAGGCAGCGAAGAGTAGACAGCTCCAGGCTCTTGGGAAACTCCTGCAGCATGTTCCCAGAAAGATCCCACTTTTCCAGGGACTGGAGACGGGATAGCAGCTTGACGGGTAGATCCTGAAGCTTCAACCCCATCTTAGACAGACTGAAAAGCAAAGTATGCCAAGTTAGTCTTTTCATAGGGTATGAGATCAAATCTACATATTATGTAATCATAGTATTACATTTATAACAAATTCTATACACACACACCATCACAAAAATGTACAAATATTTCATTTAATTTAACATTTTCTTGCAGTATTTAAAGATCCAATCAGTACAGAACACTGATCACAGCTGCACATGTGCAGTTGTGATCAGAAGTTTACATTAATTCATCATGGGTATGAATGTCATGGTAGTTTGGGGCCTTTAATGATTTCTTTGAACTGTTCTGTTTTCAGGGTGGAATGATGTACACTGCTCAAAAAAATAAAGGGAACAACACAATATAACTCCAAGTAAATCAAACTTCTGTGAAATCAAACTGTCCACTTAGGAAGCAACACTGATTGACAATCAATTTCACATGCTGTTGTGCAAATGGAATAGACAACAGGTGGAAATTATTGGCAATTAGCAAGACACACTCAATAAAGGAGTGGTTCTGCAGGTGGGGACCACAGACCACTTCTCAGTACCTATGCTTTCTGGCTGATGTTTTGGTCACTTTTGAATGTTGGTGGTGCTCTCACACTCGTGGTAGCATGAGACGGACTCTACAACCCACACAAGTGGCTCAGGTAGTGCAGCTCATCCAAGATGGCACATCAATGCGAGCTGTGGCAAGAAGATTTGCTGTGTCTGTCAGCGTAGTGTCCAGAGGCTGGAGGCGCTACCAGGAGACAGGCCAGTACACCAGCAGACATGGAGGAGGCTGTAGGAGGGCAACAACCCAGCAGCAGGACCGCTACCTCTGCCTTTGTGCAAGGAGGAACAGGAGGAGCACTGCCAGAGCCCTGCAAAATGACCTCCAGCAGGCCACAAATGTGCATGTGTCTGCACAAACGTTTAGAAACCGACTCCATAAGGATGGTATGAGGGCCCGACGTCTACAGATGGGGGTTGTGCTCACAGCCCAACACCGTGCAGGACGCTTGGCAAATTCACCACTGGCGCCCTGTGCTCTTCACAGATGAAAGCAGGTTCACACTGAGCACATGTGACAGAGTCTAGAGACGCCGTGGAGAGCGATGTGCTGCCTGCAACATCCTTCAGCATGACCGGTTTGGCAGTGGGTCAGTAATGGTGTGGGGTGGCATTTCTTTGGAGGGCCGCACAGCCCTCCATGTGCTCGCCAGAGGTAGCATGACTGCCATTAGGTACCAAGATGAGATCCTCAAAACCCTTGTGAGACCATATGCTGGTGCGGTTGGCCCTGGGTTCCTCCTAATGCAGGACAATGCTAGACCTCATTGCAGTTCCTGCAAGATGAAGGCATTGAAGCTGTGGACTGGCCCGCCCGTTCCCCAGACCTGAACCCGATTGAGCACATCTGGGACATCATGTCTCGCTCCATCCACCAACGTCACGTTGCATCACAGACTGTCCAGGAGTTGGCGGATGCTTTAGTCCAGGTCTGGGAGGAGATCCCTCAGGAGACCATCCGCTACCTCATCAGGAGCATGCCCAGGTGTTGTAGGGAGGTCATGCAAGCACGTGGAGGCCACACACAATACTGAGTCTCATTTTGACTTGTTTTAAGGACATTACATTAAAGTTGGAGCAGCCTGTAGTGTGTCTTTTCCAGTTTAATTTTGTGTGTGACTCCAAATCCAGGACTCCATTGGTTAATGAATTTGATTTCCACTAATGATTTTTGTGTGATTTTGTTGTCAGCACATTCAACTTTGTACAGAACAAAGTATTCAATTAGAATATTTCATTCATTCAGCTCTAGGATGTGTTATGAGTGTTCCCTTTTATTTTTTTGAGCAGTGTACAACATACACCTTTAATTACTTTAAAAAGCACGAATTGGGTGCAGAAGTTTGAATTTATTTTGGATTTTCTCTGATCCACACAAGTTCAAAACTACAGATACAGGCTCAAATATATACAGTACCAGGCAAAGATTTGGACACATTCATCCATTAATATAAATGGGTGAGTGTGTCCAAACCTTTGCCTGGTACTGTACATACACTCACTTATATCTTAAGTGGTGCTGAAGGTTCTACAGTGCCTTAACTTTACAAGTCTGTTAACTTCTTGTTGGTGATCATGATTGACCACAACTGTTAGTTTCTCTTTGTCAGCACTCATTGGACTGACAATACTGAGAACAATGAGAAAGTCCAAGAAACTCAGTGAAGATCTAAGAAGGATAGTTGTAGATTTACAAAAGTTGGGAAGGTCTCTTGAAGCCATTTACAAAGAGCTGCAGATCCCAAGATCATCGGTTCAAACAAATCTACATCTTAAGGCTTCACTGAAATTTGCAGCAGCTGGGTCTATGCCCAAAAAAACAAAGAAAAACAACTGATCTAAATGAACTCTACCAATTCTGCCAGGACAAGTGGTCAGATATTCAGCCAGAATTAAAAAAAACTGGGTGCACAAGTTTGAATTTATTTCGGATTTTCTAAGTAATTAAAGATGTGTGCTGTACAATCACTCCACCCTAGAAAAAGAACAGTTCAATTAAATCATTAAAAGCCAAAAATGACCATGACATTCATGCCTGTGACATCTGCATGTAAACTTCTGACCACAGCTGTAAACAGGTGTTACGAGCTTACTACCCTGCAACATTTAACAGCATGACACCTACAGAGCATGATGATGAGAAAAAGCATGCTTACTTCAATGCCTTGATTTGCTCCAGTTTATTGGTTTTTGGAGTGGCTTTCTCCAGTAGAAGCTTCTCTGTTATTTTCTGCATTGTTTATCTGTGGGTAGAAGCACAATTCAGGAGTGAAGATGGCAAACTGGAGGGAACGGCTGAGATAATTGTCGTCTTAGTTTACCGTTCTGCTCTGATCAGGCAACCAGAGGCCCCGCCCACGAGGCCAAAACAACATAATTACATCAACTACTCAAAGTCAGTAAACGCTCTTTAATAATATAATTAGCTTGAAAACAATGAAATCGGGAAACATGGATTATAAACGGTGGCTTTGAAGGACTGATTAGTAATCAGCACCGCTGATCAGCCTTTAGGAACAGTGAAAATTCCTGTGGGTGAGAAATACTGAAAGTAGAAACACAGAGTTAAACAAGTAGCAGCTAATGTTCCATTCAAGCTTTCATACTATTTATGACAAATATTACTACACAGACACTGGTCATAGCACATTTAGTTTCACTTGTTTGGGCTGCCTTGAGTACTGTTTTTTGATATAAACCCTTAGAATGATTAATCAGCCGAATGAATTTAAAGATTTCCTCAGAAACAAGAGATTAGCGGAGAATGAGCAACTAGGCATTTATCTCTCGTCTCTGGGTTTCCTGCATCTGAGGCGGTACCCAAACAACAACAGGCTCGAGTTTCGGTTATAAAAGTGGTTCTTACGAGTTATCCTTTTAAGTAACGTTGCCATAACTTCTATATGTAACCACATTAAGGGAGGGAAGGATATTTTAGCTGAGGAACATGATAAAGCGAGACAATCATTTCGAGAACTTTTCGAGCTAACCACGCTGGAAGCACCGGCAGCCATGCATTTAAATGTCTTGGCAAATCACAAACGATAAAAACTGAGCTAATTACAGCATATGCCAGCGTTTGGCTTCCATTAGCAAACAGCAGACCTGTAAATGTGTTAATATATGTGATTTATATTACCTACCAAACGTTTCAACACTTTCAGCGATGAAAACACCAAAACACTCCTCCTGTTGAAACCGAGCTTTCCCGGGGAAATACTACGCACTTCCGGTGGGCGTGTTTTAAGGCCGACCCCTTTTATCACCCTGAGTTTTGCCTACCAGGCAAAAAGAGGAAAGTGCGCCCCTTGTGGAATTTTGCTCCCATAAAAATAAAATGTTGGGAAAGTAGGTAAATTTTTTATTATTATTTATTGTGGAGCAGGGGTGTCAAATACCCCACCAAAGGGTCCAGTCTAGTTAATACCACCTGTGTTATCAGTACAACACAGATCTATTCCGGCCATGAGGATACCACCATTCGCTACACAATATTATGTCCGTTACTCTTTAACCTTTACATGCTCCCACTTGGTATTGTCATAAAGAATCATAATATATCCTACCATTCTTATGCAGGTGATACACCTATAATTTTTCCTCTGATGATCTAACCCCTGTTCAAACTGACTCTGAGAAATTGGTCCATGCATCCAAATGAGGCAGGTTAGATAACTGTAATGCTCTCTTTTCTGGATTATCCAAATCATCAGTAGGACGACTTGAGCTTGCTCTGAATGCACCAGCCAGTCTTGAAATTTGAACATGTTATCAAAGTACTGAAATCACCTCACTGGTTCCCAGTTCAGTGCTCTAAAATCCTACCACTAGTTCATGAAGCTCTCAGTGGTTTGTAACTGTAACAAAATCATGAAAAACAGGGGGAAAGGAAAGATATATTTTCAAAGATATATTTTCAACACAAATAAAATACCACAGAATAAGAACAACAATAATGTAAACAATCGCCACACATGAAAAAACATTTATGAAAGAGTAAAAAAAAAACCCTGAAGAACCAAGACAGAGAGGAGTGCAGTGTTTTAGCCTTTCAATTATTTTCTTTCTACATATTTCAGTGACTTCAAAAAGCTGGAAAAAGCGAGTATTAGTGTAGTGAAAGTGAGAAATTTAACTTGCTCTGAAATTTTCCCATAATGAACACAGGATTACTAAATTCTTTAGTTGTATCCTGATTATCCATTAAAGAAATTATTTCATAATAAGAAAATTAGTGTGTGTTTTGCAGTTTTGATGACAGCCAATCCTGAATGTTCCCCACAACAAGGTGTCAATCAAAAACTCAGCCTCTAAAACAATATACAGACAATATACAGTAGAACCAGTAAGCACCAATGATTTATATACTGTTCCCACAAAGTTGGGAGCATCAAATTGTCCTAAATGTCTTAGTATGCTGAAGCATTAAGAGTTCCTTTCACTGGAACTAAGGGGCCGAGCCCAACTCCTGAAAAACAACCCCACACCATAATCCCCCCTCCACCAAACTTTACACTTAGCATAATGCAGTCAGACAGGTACTGTTCTCCTGGCAACTGCCAAATCCAGACTCATCCGTTGGATTGCCAGAGGAAGAAGCCTGATTTGTCACTCCAGAGAACAGGTCTCCACTGCTCTGGAGTCCAGTGGCAGCATGCTTTACACCTCTGCATCTGACGCTTTTCATTGTGCTTGGTGATGTAAGGCTTGGATGCAGGTGATCGGCCATGGAAACCCATTCCATGAAGCTCTGTACGCACTGTTGTTGAGCTAATCTGAAGGCCACATGAAGTCTGGAGGTCTGTAGTGACTGACTGCAGAAAGTTGGCGACCTCTGTGCACTGTACGCCTCTGTGATTTGTGGCCTACCACTTCATGGCTGAGTTGCTGTCTTTCCCAGTTGCTTCCACTAAAAGCCGACTGTGGAATATTTAATAGCGAGGAAATTTTGTGACTGGACTTGTTGTACAGGTGGCATCCTATAACAGTACCACCTATTCTTTCACAAATGTTTGTAGAAGCAGTCTGCATGCCTAGGTGCTTGATTTATACACCTGTGGCCATGGAAGTGACTGGAACGCCTGAATTCAATGATTTGGATGAGTGAGTGAATACTTTTGGCAGTATAGTGTACATCTGTTTTCAACTTTTCTTTCTCCTCCGTTTGGCTAATTCTCAAAAACTGTAAAGGCCCACATGCTCCGCTAGGTGGCGACAGTGATGTACTTTGCTATCACTTACTAACACAAGAAGAAAATGCACGACGATGGCTCCCGACGGCAGAGACGATGAGATTTCGTGCGCTTGTAAAGGTATCCGTCGGTGTCTCGTGTGCGAAAAATTGAAGGGGAAAGTACAGCTGGAGGCGAGTGAATCAAAGGTACTAATATCCATCAGAGAGCTGTCTTTTATTATGTTTTTATCAGCAGGTAAGGGAAAGAACTGTCAGTGAGTACTAACAGCAGTACTCACAAGGGGCTACGGGAGCCCTCGTAGGACATTCCGTCCTTATTAAAGGGTTATTACTGACCTAATAAATGTGTACTGCCAGCGTTCGTCATTATAAAAAATAGACATTAAATCCATACTGTCTGTTAATGAATTAATGAAAGGTATGTCACAATCACTGCAGCATAGCCTAGCAACACAGTCCGAGCTAACCTGTTTGTAGCCTCGGCTAATACGCTGAAGCGGTCTGCCAAAATCCGGGTTTCTGACCAAATGAAGGTGTGTAATTTCCGTGGCGTGGTTTTTTGCTATAATTAATTAAGCTGTTTTCTCAGCTCTTACATTTTCTGTTTGCCATACTTCTGCTTCTCTTTCCTGAAAATTTCACTTAAATATTGATTTAAAGTAAGAGAAAAAATGCTAACTTTTCTGCGTGTACTGCACTTTGAGATCACAGTTTTCATTGATTCTAATGGTAAAAACAGTGCATGCTAACGGAGTATTTAATCGGGTGTAACTTCATTATTATTTGTGCTATTAGTTTGGTTTTGGTTCCAAAATTCATTTTTTCCCCATGCTCTTTCTATCTGCATGGATTTTAGGTGTAACTGGAAAGAATGAAAATTTTTGTAATATACCTACAGGAATAAGATCCCGTTAAAGTATAAATAACAATGTTTTTTTTTTTTTTATATGAAGACTTTACATCATTTCCTCTATGATCCTGAGACGAGGCTCGCTGCTGGAAAAGATGCCGAGGCTGCATCCTTCCCTTTTCCTGGTGTCTTCCTGTGGGAGAACTTCATAGCAGAAGACGAGGAGAAGGAGCTGATAAGTACGATGGACCAGGATGTCTGGAAACAGTCCCAGTCCGGTCGAAGGAAACAGGTTAAGCACAGAAACAGCTCTTCCTAAAGTCATCAGTGACCTGAAGATCAGCTGTGATTCACAGAGAGCTTCAGTCTCAGCTGTGTTTGGTCTCACTGCTGCCTTTGACACTGTTGATCATGACATTTTAATTCAGAGGCTTCATGATTCACCTGGTTTAAGAGGTCAGGTTCTCTTAAAGAGTAGAAGTTTCAGTGTTTCAATTAGTAGTTTTAGATCTGCAGAAATAAAAATGTTCCTCTGATGATCTAACCTCTGTTCATAGCCTAATCAGCTGCCCTGATGGCATTAACTGCTGGATGTCTGGGATTAGAACCTTGGCATCATTTTGGACAGTGATCTGGCTCCCAGTTCAACAGATACTTAACTTTAAAGTAACTTTAAAGTAACTTTTAGTTCATAAAGCTCTCAGGCCTCTTTCCCACCAACAGGGTTCCGGAGCCCGTGCCGTAATTTGAACCGTTAGGCGGGTTTTTCACTGCCGAAACACTTGGCCAAAAAACGGGTTCAATTCCAGCCCCTCAAACTAGCTGGTCTCCAACTGCGAAAGCAGCAGACGGGCATGACTCTGCCGTCTCAACATCAAGTTTTCTACCATATTACATGTGTATTACATGAGAAAAGCGAAGCAATTTTCACGTATGTGAATTAGGTTGGGCTCTAAGGCTGAACTTGCTGCTTTGTATCAGTTCATATCACAGATAAAAGGACACAAAGTGCGTACTTGTCGTCTTGCTTTAATCACTGTCTGTGTTTACCTCTGTGCTGCACACAGATGCTGCAGTAGTTTGGTTTGGACCATAAAACGTATTTGCAGCACAAGAAAGGGGAGCGTGTTCTCCCACGTTTGTGCGCTTCGGCTTCCGTGTCCAGACGAGGACCCGCCCACACTCAGACGTAAAGGAACAGTTCACAGAAACGCGGTGGGAACGCGGGCCCGTTCTTAAGCGTTTCGCTGCTTCATTGGGAACAGCACGGGCACTGGCACGCGAACCGGTTCCTCGGCAGTGGGAAAGTGGCATCAGTGGTTTTATGTGGAATGTAATGTGCTACTGGCATTGACACATGTGAAGCTTCTGATGTAAATATAAAATTATCTGGTATTTTTCAGCAATATGACATTGTATATAGTATTTTATACTAATGGAATAAACAAAAGCCTCCTCCCTTTTTGTTGCAGGACTTTGGCCCTAAGGTGAACTTCAAGAAAAGGAAAGTGCGTGTGGGTGGCTTTAGTGGACTCCCTGCTTTAAGCCAAAAACTTGTGCTCCGGATGCATCAGGAACCAACCCTAGCAGGCTTCCAGCCAGTGGAGCAGTGCAACCTGGATTATCAACCTGAGCGAGGCGCGGCCATAGATCCACACCTCGATGATTCTTGGCTGTGGGGGGAGCGGCTGGTCACCATCAACATGTTGTCCGACACTACACTCACCATGTCTCTGGAACAGGGTCTGCCAGAGCTGGGACTAACGGGGGAGGTCCACGTAGCTGTGCCTCTTCCTCGCCGATGTTTAGTAGTTTTATACGGTGAGGCCCGGCATAGATGGAAACACGCCATTCACAGGGAGGACATTCATGAACGTAGAGTTTGCAGCACCTACAGAGAGCTATCTGCAGAGTTCCTGCCCAGAGGGCAGCATGCAGACCTGGGAGCCCAGCTGTTGAATATCGCTTTGAACTTCCAGGGCTCTCCGGTTTAATCTAAAATCAAAGTCACTTGGACTTGTCTTAAACTGTGAAGATGCATCCTTCAGACATCCTGGGGCTTGTTTGCTGGATTTGTGCCAGCTGCCCAAATAGTGAGCAGCGCTCATGAGGCTTGTGTGCATTAATTAGTTGAACTTATGCTGAGCCAAAGCCAAACTGAAACCAAACTGCTTTGGAAAAAAAAAGTTGGGGGAACAGTGTGTTAAAATATCTGTAATATCATTATCTTGTTCCACCACAAACTTCTGTGCCTCTTTGTTTTATGTCTAATAGAGATATTAAAGCTCTTTTTTTAAAGCATACTCCCTCATTTGGTGTTTGGGTGATGGTGGTGGAGAGCATAGCCTTACACATGACTGTTATGGCCATAGTTACGGCCTGTTACAGGTTATGTTGTCCTATAAACTGAACTGTTGCATTGCAGTTCTGTTTCTGTGGTTCTTGAGATACTCTCAAACTGAAGTAGTTTCAAATCCAAAGCATCAAGAATGTAATCATTTGTTTAACATTGTTAGAGATTACGACCTGTGCAATTAAAGTTTTTAAGATATAAATTTGACATTAAAATATGAATTAAAGCTAACAATATATCCTATGATTACAAAAATGAATCAAAAGATCTGTGACCTGAAACCATCCTGTGCAGCTGCTGCCCTTTAGTGCCTGGTTTTGTTTAATCAGTAACAGTTGGAAACCATTGTTCTGAAACCCAGTTTATCCAGTTCCCGAGTAGTTCTCAGACACACAGAACTACAAACAGGATGTGACCTGCGTGCTCAAAACCAGCTGCCTTTACAAACAATTTTGTGTACAAATCATCCTTTTTTGACATTATTGTCCATATAGAAGAAACAGGAAACATGCGGTCGTGTCAGCAGCTATAGTTTTCAGTTCTCTAAATGTGTTTGCCAGGTTGACGCTGTTTTCCATACGTTTAACTTCACTGCTCACAGATGACTGTGTTCACAGCAGATTTGAGTCACCAGTTCATCTGATGACGATATAAGAATTTGATCAAGGACTAGAAATAGAAAGAATAAACTTTTACTGTCATTATTCAGGATACAATGAGATTAGAAATGGCACTTGTGCTTGGTGATTTACATTACAATATTTGCAGAGATTAGAAAAGAGGCAGCTGTTCCATGAAGATTTCTTAAATAGAATTGTATTTCAGCTGGAGTTTGGAGCTGTTTATAATAACATTTTTCATGTTTACTTGTGGTTCTTAGGATACTTAAGAGAATGGGAGGCAGAGCCTTCAGCTTTCAGGCCCCTCTTCTTTGGAACCAGCTCTGAGTTTGGATTTGGGAGACAGACACCCTCTCTGTTTTAAGATTAGGCTTAAAACCCTCCTATTTGATCAAGCTTATAGTGAAGGGGATCAGGGTCACCTGATCCCTCCTTTAGTTATGCAATAGGCCTAGGTTGCTGGGGGGTTCCTATGATGCACTGAGTTCATCATAGGTACGGTGAGTTCAGTCGCCTCTTTTCACTCTATTTATACCCCACTCTGCATTTAATCATTAGTTCTTATTAATCTCTGGCTTTCTTCCCTAGTGTGTTTTTTGTCCTGTCTCCCTTCCCTCACCCCCAACTGGTTGCGACAGATGGCTACCCCTCCCCGAGGAGCCTGGTTCTTCCTGTTAAAAAGGAGTTTTTCCTTTCCACTGTCACCAAGTGCTTACTCATAGGGGGTTGTTTTGACTGTTGAATTTTCTCTGTAATTATTGGATGGTCTTTATATTATAAAGCGCCTTGAGGTGTCTGTTGTGATTTGGCTATATGACCAAAATTGAATTGAATTGAATTGAACTGAGCTGAATTGAATAATGGGAGGAAATGAATCATCACTGGAGAAATTGTAGTAAAAGAATGTTTTTACAGCTGATGAGTTCTTTGGAAGGACTTGTACGTTTAGTGTATTTAAAGTCATTGAATATACAGTAATTTATTTGAAACTGGAATTAATTTTAAAATTATGTTATCTCTTTAATCAGATGTTAGATTCAACTCACGATCATTTCATTGTACGCACAAGGCACACAATGAAATGATCGTTCCAGATCACTCATCCAGAGACGAGCATCTGCGGTCATGCAGCCAGAGACCGGCGCTACCGTCCTATTACAGCCTATTACGTCCTATTACGACCTATTAGGTCGTAATAATTCCTATTACGACCTAATAGGTCGTAATAATGCTACTTTAAGTTAATTTTCCATTCAAGCTCTGCATGTTTGTTGATCGTGCTTTTATTTTGAAGGTACGGCCGGACATCCTTGTTTACTTTAGCTGCTGGATTTCTGTTGGCTGGATCGGCTGCTCAACCTGTTTGTTAATCGCGCCGTGTGGCTTATTAACGCCCCGAGTTTATAATAAGCCGGGTTGATTTCTCAGGGGGGACTTGACTTGCCGTCACCGGGAAGCGACAGGTCGCGTTTTGAGAGCAGATTCAGCAACACGGCGAGCATGTCCTGAGCTCGGAGTGAAACTGAGAGGCTTTTCAAATGTAGCTTGTTAGCTAGCTGCGCCGCGTACAGTGTACACACAGCCTTTTTTGTTCTGCTCATGGACAGCCTCTGCATGACAAATTATTACCAGTGTTGAGTGCAGACAGGGCGCGAAGACAGCGATCGTTTTGTTTTACAACGTGTCAAGAACTGATCTCTGGTTGTCAACCACCCACCCCTCAGCCCCGGGGCTAACCCCCGGTCACCGACCGAATTAATGGCCGGAAATCCGAGAAGGGGCGCCGGTCTCATCGGCTTGATGAAGGACGCCTTTCAGCCTCACCAGCAAGCTCTCCAGCCTCACCAGCCCGCAGTGGTCGACAAGAAAATGGTGGAGAAATGCTGGAAGCTCATGGATAAGGTACTGACAGTGTCTTTTCGGTAATAAACGGTTTACAAAAAGGGGTTTAAACCTACTAAACGAAAACACTTCTCACTTGACTTTTGTCCTTTATCTGCGGCTCTACATCAAAACATTTACTGCCACTTTATCGTTTTTGAATATGTAAAATCACTTCAGTTAAAGCTGAACTTTTATAACTGCTCATTCGCATTCAGGGAAACTGCGGTTAAACTGAATCATCAATAATTCCTTTGCATATGAGTAACTTCCAAACCATCCATCCAGAAAGGTGTTTTGACGTAAATTTAGACACTAACCTGTGAAGCAACCTGAACTGTCTGAAGAACCTGAAAGAACTCTAGAACTGAGTACAGTCGTGTCCCTAATGCCTTATCTAATTGGGGTAATTTCTGCTGAATTAGGTCACTTTCGAGTCCCTGGGAGGACACCCTATATTTAGTATTAGATCAGAAGAGGTGTAGATGTTGCAGGAGCAGGCGCTTGCTTGGTTCTGTATAGTCACTGATGGGTATCTAGTTTATCTTCTGTAACTGAAATAGATAGAAGAGAGGAAAGCACAGAGAGATGGTGAGACAAGATATTAATTCAAGTGAGCTGATGTAAGAAGTCAGATAAGAGACTCTGCAGAGTAAATCCTGGCATGCATGTGCAGTGTGCTGTGCAGACTCATTAAACCTGTGCCTGTAAATAAAGTGTTTGAGGATTAAAACCTTTTTATACCTGGGTCAGATGCTCCTAGGCTGGGTGTTGCATATTTTATTGTCTTGCTGTAAAGTTGTATTGTGGTAATAAATTGTCATCAAAGTGACAAAATGAGGAATTTAAGGGTTTTGGGAGCTGTATCGATGTAAAGTGTGAGTGTGCAAATGTATGCAAAAAACCCTTTATCTATATCTATATAGGAAAAATACTATCAAATGAATGGTGATAGGTGAAAGCTTCTGGTGAAGTTATTGATGCAAATTTTAGGTACTTCAGATGTCGTTGCACTACAAGATATTTCATGTTTATGGTAACAATATGTTGGGCCTGCAAAGGTAATGTCTGAGTACTGGAGCATAACTAAGTCCAATTTGACAAGGAACTTGATCATCACAGATGCAGTTTCTGGTCAAACTTTGATCTACAGCGTGTGCCATATCATCTTCTATTACAGAAAGTGCTCTGTTGAGAATGTTATTATAACCAATACTACTAATGGTGAAACTATAACCCTTATCATCTTTAATGATAAGGCATTTTCTGCCTGTTAACATCAGATAGCAAACAGTGACCCAATTTTGGGAGCTTACAAATAAAAACAAAAATCTATATCCAAACTTGTATGCGATAGCTCATAATCTAACTGGAAAACTGCCATGAAATCTGTGAAGCCTTCTTAAGCTCCCTGGGTCTTTAACTGGTTTTATTCAAATAACCTCGGGCTTTTCTCTAGCACCATCTTTAGATGAACTTAAAACTTTTAGCTTTACTGTTAATTATGTACATTGCAGCTTCTTGTCTTGCCGCGGCTGAGGGTTTTAATCCTGTTCGGGTGTTTTTGGCACATTGTTTGCATGTTTGAAAAAAGAAACCTCTGAGCTGATGTGTTTTCCTTCCAGGTGGTGCGTTTGTGCCAGAACCCCAAGGTGGCACTGAAGAACAGCCCGCCCTACATCCTGGACCTTTTGCCAGATACCTACCAGCATTTACGCACCATTCTGTCCAGATATGAGGGCAAAATGGAGATCCTTGGGGAGAATGAGTATTTTCGTGTGGTCATCGAGAACTTAACAAACAAGACTAAGCAGACCATGAGCCTCTTTAAGGAAGCCAAGGAGAGGATGTATGAGGAAAACTCCCAGCCCAGGTCGGCATGTGCCCTAATTAAACATTATTAATCGTTGTGGGGGGAAATGGAATATTGCACCAGCATAAAGCCAGCACAGAGAGCTGTGAAGCAGGGAAACGTGTGGGTATCTGACACACGGCGCAGTTAAAGAGCTAATCGTTGTTTTTCTTTGCTTCCTATCAATAAAATAATCCCTTAAGCTCATGATTGTATGATAATTCCAGCAGTGAAGTGGCAGCGGTGCTGCTGACTGAAGCTATCTCTGTCCTATAAGTTGTAAAAACATTAATGTCTGTGGAGTCCAGGATGGAGTTTTTTCACAGCAGCTGTTTTGGTATGATATAGTAGGGAAGCACAGATATTGCTAGTCACATTAATAAGACTCGGTACCTAAATAGAAGAAAAGCTGTGTGTGAAGGTCTGTTGGCCGTAGCATTGGTCGATATAAAGTGCCTGCTAAGTGAAAAGCTTTTGAGATATTCAGTCTGTTTTATTTTGAGGAGCAAAACTCTTCCAAGCTGACACGAAATACAATTCAAACTGAGCTTTTTCTGTTACTTTTTCTATAAGACAGTTAAAAACCTATCAGAACCACATCTGTTTACATTGAACATCCCTTACTGTCTGTGTTTGGCATGGCCGTTCTTTTAAATAGGTGTTATAGGCACTATAACATTAATCTGCAATCTTTTTTTGTTAACACATCTTCATTTGCAATGCCTAAAAATTTTTTTTTCTTAAATTTTCCATCACTGTGATTAATCAAAGCATACGAAGAGAAGCAGACGTTCTAAAATGCGTGATAAAGGAGCGATTGCACTTTCGCAATCACGTCTACTTCCTCTGCTTCTCAGAAAGTCATTGCTAAGCAAAAGTTCATCCTTCCTTTTACTCACTGATTCTTATCAAGTGTTTTCTTTTAAGATGTTCTGCATCAACAATTATTGATAATGTCACCAAGCAGCCTTTAGTTGAACCATCAAAGCTGAGGTCATACTCAGACCTTGTGATAAAGATGTTTTCTGGAAAGCCATCGCCCAGCTGGCTGTTCTCTGTGACTTGATGCTACTTTTGCTTCAGTTTCATGTCACATGTCATGCCGTGACTCTTTTTACACTGTGCTGAATAACTGTAAAAACAGGCTTAGACTAGATTCTGCACCCTTATTGGTTTTGTTCTAATCCGATGAGGGTGGATTCACTTCCTCAGAAAAGTGGTGCTTCACGCAGACAGCTCAAGTCAGTCAACTTTAAATGCAAAGCAAATGGAAGTGTAAAGGTTAATTTTCAAAACTGCACCCCTTTTTCTGCAGATCAGTTAATCATTTCAGCTTTAAATAGACACATTTTTATAAATTTGACACACGTGTCGACAGCAGTGGGGTTAGTTTGTCCGGGAGGTAGCTGCAGCCACAAGAATAAACTGCTTTATACATGTTAACAGCACCGTTTTATTTCAACAGTAGGAAAAGAAAACCATGTAGAAGAATAATGTCCTATCAGCCAAATTTACATTGTATTAAAGAAAAAAATGTAAGTGTAAATCCATAAAATGTGCAAGGGGAGAGGAAATTTTTTATTTATGTATGCGAGAATGGTGCTGCCATCTTTGATTCCACCTGATTGTGTCATGAGAAAAATAAAATGTGAACTGCAGTTTAGTTCAAATGAAGACATTTCTAATCTTTACTCCCCTGTTCAGATTGGTACAAGCTGTTAATCAGTGTGTTAAAGCACTTAATGTAAAGGGTGAGTGGGCTCTTTTTACTTAGAGCTGCTTGGTTACTAAAAGAGTCTGTTGATATTAAGAAATACAAGTGTAACTTCCCTCCTTATTAAAAGCAGAACATAGCATTTTAGAGCAGTGAACAAACATTAGACTGATAATCCCTGTAACTAACTTTGCTTTCATTGTCTCTCCTCGTTTCCTCTCACTCAGGCGAAACCTTACCAAGCTCTCTCTGATCTTCAGTCACATGCTGGCAGAGTTAAAAGCCATCTTCCCCAATGGCCTGTTTCAGGGTGACAACTTCAGGATTACCAAAGCTGATGCTGCTGAATTTTGGAGAAGGTCATTCGGGGACAAGTGAGTTTCTACTTCAGCTCCATATTTTTATTCTTGGGCGCTACTAGAATGACCCACAGTGACTCAAAGTAATCCTTATTTATGTCATACTGGGCATTGGTCACAGCTCATCTCTGGCTGAAATGAGCTGTTTTATCTTCCTTCCTCCTCTCCTGAGGCCAAATTTTTTTCTGATTGGGTGCACCTTCTAAACAGAATATTTAAAGAGAGGACAGGTGACCATATTAGGATGGCCATACACATGAACAACATACAAAGCCAAAAGTTGTAGAAAAAAACCCCCCAAAACACTGAAACTGAGCATTTATAGCAGTTGGAAGTCTGAGCTTTTGACTCATGGATTCAGGCTACATAAGATGACCTTACTATTTGAAACTTACACTCACACACACCAGCCATTTCATTAAGTATACCTTGATAGCACTGGGCTTGATCCCCTTTGGCCATAAGAATTGCCTGAATTCTTCATGGCACAGATTCAACAAGGTGCTGGAAACATTACTCAGAGATTTTGGTCCATATTGATATGATAACATCACAGTTGCTGCAGGTTTGTTGATTTCACATCCGCAATACGACTCTCCCAAAGGTTTTCTATTGGCTTGAGATCTGGTGACCATGAAGGTCATTTGAATGCAGTGAACTCAGTGTCATGTTCAATAAACCAGTTTGAGATGGTTTGATCTTTGTGATATGGTGCATTCTCCTGCTGGAATCAGCCATCAGAAGATGGGAACACTGTCATTAAAGCCGCTTTCCATCAGTACCTACTCAGCTCAACTAGACTGAGTGAGTACTAAAAAAGTACCTGGTACCAGGTACTTTTTTAGTACTCTCAGCCGGGGTTCCAAGCGATCCGAGGCGAACTGAAAATGTGACGTGGAAGAACAGCATGCCACTGATTGGTCATTGAGTGTCGTCACTAGCTGAGTCACGAGAGCGACTCCTTCACCAGAATCAAGCGTTCCAGTTTTAAAACCTGACAGCAACATGAGAGCCACCTGAAACACACACACAGCATACATATTATAACCCTATACTGCCGGGTGATTGCCGCTGAAGCACCGTTACCTGCCCCTAATAGTCGAACAGCTGGTTAGCACGGCTGATCAAAGGAACTTTCAATTACCATAATTACGTGACCTTTTGTCCTATCGGAAACATTCAAACGGTTTCTGAAAGCTGAGAAACTGCACTTCACAATTACGGTAATTGTTGCTGGAAGTATGCAAACGGCGGCACTTTTGAAGTACACTGAATCGATTATGACATGTTCAGCGGTATAGGGTTATACTTAATGATAACCTTCATCCAATAAAACATTGTACGGGGGACTTATGCATGATGATGATATTAAAGTGACATTAGCTGTTAGCTTGCCTCTATCTCGTGTACTGTTGTGTTTTGAGCTGCATACAAATTACGTCAAGAGACTACTGCCCGCGCTGCTATATCGACTCCACCCACATTGAGGTGGTCCTCAATTGCAGTGGAAACAGAACAAGGTCGAGTCGAGTCGACTCGCGCTGAGTAGATACTAATGGAAACCCGGCATAAGTGAGGGACAGGGTCAGCAACAATACTCAGAAAGGCTGCGGGGTTTAAATGATGATCAACTGGTACTAAGGGGCCCAAAGTTTGCCAAGAAAATCTCCCCCACACCACCACACCACCACCAGCAGCCTATTAGCGATACAAGGCAGGATGGACCTGTGGTTTCCCGTTATTTACACCAAATTCTCACTCTACCATCCGAATGTTGCAGCAGAAAGTGAGATTCATCAGGCCAGACAACATTTTTCTGTCCTTCTATTGTCTCATTTTGGTGAGCTCATGCAAATAGTAGCCTCAATTTCCTGTTATCTGCCAGGAGTGGGACCCAGTGTGGTCTTCTTAGGCCTGATTCAGTCTTAGCTTTAGGATTTCATAAACCACCGTCCCACAAAAACAGTTTCTTTCCTCTCCCCCCCCCACCCAGGACCATAGTGCCATGGAGGACATTTCGTCAGGCTCTTCATGAGTTTCACCCCATCAGCTCAGGTCTGGAGGCCATGGCCCTCAAATCCACTATCGACCTCACCTGTAACGACTACATATCTGTCTTTGAGTTTGACATCTTTACAAGGCTCTTTCAGGTAAGTCTGAAATCATAAAGGATTCTGGGAGGTTCTGTGTAGTAATTCACAGTAAAATGGCACCGTCTGAGCTTTGAATAACATTTACATGTTGACACTTTGAGTCATTTTTTTTTTTAAATTTTAGACCGTAAAAGTTCAGATTTTTGGAGTTTAAGACAAACATTTGAACCTTAGCTGTTCTGATGTCTTTATACTAATGTCTAATGCTCGCTGTTCCATCACGGTCCAGCTAAAGTCTCTGCTGTGTAAATGCAGCAGCAGACAACATTGTATTAGTGAGGACCCAAAGATGTTTTTCTGTAGTTCTGCTAGCTATCAGATTCCTTTTCGCTACAAACACAAGTTTTTTGCTATCTGTGTCATAGTCTGAAATCAGATTTTTAAAAAAAATATTTTTGTAGTGAACTCAATCTATAAAACAGCTGATATACACAGCATAAATGAAATTTGTGTGTGTGTTTGTGTGCCTGTGTCGTGTAGCCATGGTCGTCTCTTCTAAGGAACTGGAACAGCCTGGCTGTTACACACCCTGGTTATATGGCCTTCCTAACCTACGACGAGGTGAAGGCTCGGCTGCACAGGTTCATCCACAAACCTGGCAGGTAGGCCTCACAGACGGGTCCTGGAATGACGGATATCCTAAATCTTTTGAACAATATCTGCTGTATTGAACATATTTTGTCACGAGTATCATTTTGTAGCTGTTGGTTGAAATGACCGTCTCTCACAGCTATATCTTCAGACTGAGCTGCACTCGGCTGGGCCAGTGGGCAATTGGCTACGTGACAGCTGATGGGAACATCCTGCAGACCATCCCCCATAATAAACCACTCTTTCAAGCTCTCATCGATGGATACAGAGAGGGATTGTGAGTTACATATCATCAGTGACAATGAACTAATAATAATACTGCATATTTATAGCACTATTAAACTTCATGTAAGCTGTCAAGGGAGAGCATTTGCTTTCAGTATATTGGATGCATGTTAGTTAAGGTTACTGTATTAATAATGAGGAGGGTGGAGTCTGACTTTTTGTTTGCTTTGTATTGGTTTGGTTTTCATTGAAAACTCTTGGTTGAGGTGGCTGCTTCTTACTGTTACTCTGTAAAAGCAGTTTTTGTGACTTGTTTGTGGTTCTCTGTGCGGTGGTTCTCCAGCTATCTTTTCCCAGATGGCCGCGCACAGAACCCAGACCTAACAGGCTTGTGTGAACCGTCTCCACAGGACCACATCAAAGTTACTCAGGTTCGGCCTTGTTTGGTGCTCGTCTCTCATCAGTAAATTCATAAAATTACTGATAGTGAGAATAATGCATAAATAAAGCCGTGTAGAGTAACACGAGCAGCTGGTGTTAAACAGTCCTTTTCCCCTTTTCTCCATGTAGGAGCAGTACGAGCTCTACTGTGAGATGGGCTCTACTTTCCAGCTTTGTAAGATCTGCGCAGAGAACGACAAGGATGTGAAGATTGAGCCTTGCAGGCACCTGATGTGCACCTCGTGTCTGACTGCCTGGCAGGTAAGGCCATCACCTACACATTATGAACTTCTATTACCCTGATTCGTTCCATAAATCATGACATCCAGAAATGGAAGTTCATCTTTCTTTTGCTTCCTGCTGTAGAGTTTTATTGAAATTCAGTTTTGTGTAAGCCTGTGTCTTTAAATAGATAAATAAATAATACTCCATGTCTTTTTGATTTAGATTAACTCTCAAATTGGTAAATATTGCCTGTAATTTATTCAACTTTCCGATCTACATGTTTAAACTTACTTTAGAGGGTTGTTTCTGCAGACTCTTCCTCAAGTTTATTTGTTGCCTCGAGTGTAAAGCAGTTTGCTTTTTCTAGTGGTGATTGCAGCAATAGGAGAATTGTGTCATATTCACCTGCAGCCATTTTTAGTTCGTTCCTTGGTGTAACTGTTACAGTCCCTAAATTTGTGTCTCAAAGGAGCCTAATGTAAGATGCCCCGATGCTGCTGCTGTTAAATGATCTTTTAATAATAAGTGTCTGATCACGTGAAACAAAGAGAAGAAACAAAAGAGATGGGAGCCCCTGCTAAAGCAGACAAAAGAGGAAGAAGACCATGAATCAACTAACAATGGATTCAGGTTTCTCCCCCAAACTAGTTTTGGAAAACTCCACTAATAGAAACAAAACTGAAAACATGACTGCCGGTAACTCCCAGCTCAACCTGTACTTAATGAACAAAACTGTAAAAGCAACAGATGGATGAAGGTGATGCTGATGAGGTGGGGGAAGAGGAGGACCACCAGCTGCCAACCACCATCCTCAGTCTTCTCTGGGTTTATATTTGTGCAGCAATCAGCAGCAGCCAATTGGCTCTAAGAATAAATTAGAGAAGTGAGAGAGCAGGTCATGCATAACAGTAACTTTGTTATTTTTTACAGTTGACCTTCAGTCAGTGGAACTGAAGCACTTTTTTCATGCGTGTCTCATAATAAACTAACGTTTAGTTACCAATAATTGTTTCCTTGTTCTTTTTTCTTCTTTTGAAACATAAAAGTTTTTTCTGACTTTACTGACTGGTAACAACTTAACATGAGTGGTAAAAACGAAGAGGGAGGTGTGGGATTTGATGTGACTCTTTATTCCTGATGGAATTTGTGCATTGGACTTTGCCTTAGGCTGAATTTACTATGTTTTGATTGTGGTTCACATGACAATAAAATCATTATTTTCCTAATTGCAGCCTTGTTGATCTCACCACTGCCTTCAGGACAGAAATGCTCCTCTGACTAATTTGTTAGATGAATTCACTGCAGCATCACTGCAGTTCTTCACACATAAGACTTGTTTAAGTCAGCAACTTCTGATCTTTGGACTATGTTCCTTTGACATTGTCACAGTTTTTTAAATGTAAATTTAAGTAAAACTTTTAAAGCAGAAGAATATAAAAGATTTAAATACTTAATTGCAGCTGTTACTCTTACTGCATCATCCTGTTCAGGTGACTCTTGTTGGTTTTTCCATGTCTTCCTGCTTCAGCTCTCATTCTTTGAAAGACTCACAGCCTCCAATGAATGCTCCTTTAATTTCAGCCTTCCCATGTCTTTCTGTGCATGTTTCAGGAATCGGAGGGTCAGGGCTGCCCGTTTTGCCGATGTGAGATTAAAGGCACTGAGCCTATCGTCGTGGACCCCTTTCACCCGAAGGCCAGCGGGGCTTCTTTTGCAGGTTTCCAGGGCTCGAGCAGAGCAGAAGCTGCTGGCAATGAGGAGGAAGAGGATGATCGGCTGGAAGACCAGCACCTTGTCATGAGCAGGCTGGCCTGCACCAAGGTAAGATGATCTACACCTGTTCATTAATGGAAATATCTACTCGACCAGTTGTGACAGCAACTCTGTGCATTTGGGTATGTAGTCGTGGTCGAGACGACCTGCTGAATTTCAAGCTGAGCATCAGAATGCAGACAAAAGATGATTTAAGTGACTCTGAGTGTGGCATGGTTGTCGCTGCCAGACGGGCTGCTCTGAGTGTTTCAGAAACTGCTGATCTACCAGGATTTTCCCACACAGCCATCTGTAGGGTTTCTGTTTTTGTGAGGACATTACCTTTCATCAGGGTTTGACAAGTACTCAGAATATGAAATCCTAAAGCTAAGGCTGAAACAGAGAGGCCGCAATGCAACACACAAGTGTGCGATCAAAGTGCAAACTTCATCATACAGGTGGAAATTTAACATCCAGCCTACATGGCTGCAGCACTTATGTAAAGATATACACCTCTGAGTACATATATACACTTATGATAGTACAGTTGATTAAAGAGGACCTTTTATATTTTTCCTCACTTTTTTTTCCAGCCACTTTATTAGGTATAACTGCTCAACATAGCAGCTCAGTGCATTTAGACATGTAGACGGGGTCAAGGTGACCTGCTAAACCAAAAGTCAAAGTGGGGGAGAAAGAGGATTTTGAATGTTGGTGCCAGATGGGCTTGACTAATCTACTGGGATTCTCCCACAGTACCATCTGTAGGGTTTACAGAGAATGCTCCAAAAAGGAGAAAATATCCATTCTGGCTGTTCTCTGAGTGAAAATGCCCTGTTGATGTCAGAGAATGGCCAGACTGCTTCAAGATGATGGGAAGGGAGCAGTCATTCAAATAATAAGCATTGATTCGAACCAAGGTGTGCATTCAGAGATGCTCTAATGGACATTACGTCCAACCTGCTGGGTTACAGCAGCAGAAGACCACACGGGGTGCCCCTCCTGTCAGCTAATAACAGGAAACTGAAGCTACAGTTTACACAGGCTCATCAGAACTAGACAAGAGAAGATTGGAAAAGCATTGCCTGGTCTGAAGAGTCTTGATTGCTGCTGCGATGTGGAGATATTTTTTTTTTGGGACACACTTTTGACCCCTTAGCACCAACTGAGCATTTCTTGTTGCTGACCATGCCAAATCATCTCAAATTGCTGTGTGATGTTATCATGTCAGTATGACCCAAAATCTGAGGAATGTTTCCAGAACTTTGTTAAATCAAGAATTAAGACTGTCCAACCCAGGACCAGCAAGGTGTACATAATAAAGTGTTCACTTTTGCATGTTTTAGGTCATGCATTACAACATGTGTAATATATTCGTGTATGCAGGTGGAGCGCCCTCCATCTCCAGTGTCTCAGCTGCCTCCGGTGCCCCCACGACTGGACCTTTTACAGCAGAGATACTCCGCCTCCCAAAGCGCACTGAGTCAGGGCGCCACAGCCAAAGTAAGTTTATGAGTGAGTGCACTTAAGACAAAAAGAGTTTCAGACCAGCGAGCTGTGGAAAAGGATTCAAAGGGTGGGCAGTTTTTTTTAAAATAAATACTTGCATGGGCCAAAGATATATTCAAGACTTATTGGTCATTAAAATATTTTCCCTCTGCATACTATTAATGAGAAATGGGAGAGCCCTGTGCAAATGTATTAAAAAGGTAAATATGAACTAATAATTACTTAATAAATAACAGATTAGTTGAAATCTTCTAAAGGGCAGTCTCAAGCTCAACAAGGAAACTCCAGATGAAAAACAAACGAGAATGTGTGTCAGCTGAACTATAGGGCATGTTTTTTTGCATATTAATGAAACTATGGATTGTGGATGTCATCAATATTTTTTCATTGATATGTTAAAACGATATTAACTCACATCCAGTATATATTCTAGGAAATAATTGAGAGGAGAAGTTTTACTTATCAAACACGCTTTGAGACACACAAATTTTTTTTTTCTTGTTCTTTCTTTTTGTATATTCTTCATAATTTATAACCAGAGTAATACATTAGAAAACTCATGATTTATGGTTATGATGAAAAGACGTCAGTGATGTAATCAGCCAAAGTTTAGTTTAGTTGGTATTTCCAACAAGCCTTTAACTTATCACACAGTTTATCAGGGTTCCATTTGACTACCAAACATCTTGCATAACTGTGTATTAATGTGGCTGCAAGTTCCTGGAAGGCTTGTGAATGGCTAAGTGTTGGTATTCACAATAGTCAGCTGTGTGTGTGTGACAGAGAGATTAATTGTCACGTCTACTTTACTATTAAACCTCCAGTATGCTGCCAGCTGTACTAACGCAATCAGCACAAAGTAAAAGGATATGTGTGTACTTCACATCTCTAACAACGACATCCCATCCTGACTCTGTCCCAGATGGTAGCCACTCACAGGGACAAGCCTCTACCTCTGCCTCCAGCACTGAGAGAGCTGCCCCCTCCTCCCCCACCGGAGCGCCCCTCACTGGTCGGCCAGGAATCCAGACTCCAACGGAGACCCCTCCCCTCCACCCCAGATCAGCCCGCTTGGGCAGCCAACTACATGGTTCCACGTCCTGCAACAAAGGCCTCGTCAGCACTGTCGTCCATCCCTCAGAGCAATGGAGCCAGCGCGGAGGGGAGCAAACCCCAGACAGCGATCAATGCGGTCTACTGCCTGGCTGCAAGGTACGGCGCTCTGCTGCATTGAGGTGTAGTGGACAGGAAGTAACATAATGAGACAAGAACTGATGAGGCGTGACTGGATGTGATGGAGGTGTTTAGGTTATTCTGTCACAGTAACATTTAGGTTTTCTCATAATTTACACACAAACAGGTAAAAAGCATACCATCCTACTGCACGTGATCCCAGTACACAGTAGCTCTCTGCTCTCACTGCTATAAATAGCTGAAGAGACCACGGAAAACTTTTACTTCCTGATATACTTGTTATACTTCCTGCATTGTAGTGTAGTGCCTCACGGTCACAAAAAAGCAGTGGTTTTCACATGGAGCCGCTCTCACAGTCTGATGAGTAAATTTACATAATTCTGAGCCAAGCAAACCATCACGTACTCAGGCGTACGGGAACTATGAAACCTGCAGTTGGACTTCCTCTTTGATGGACAGGACTGTAAAAATTCAGTCATAACGTCATTTAAAAAATGAGACATTTTCAAAAACAACTCGATCACTATAACTAATGTACAGGACTTGGTTTGCATTTATGAAAGCAAGAGAAGGAAAGATGGATGGAAGAATTAACTGTCAACTTATGTCAATGTCAGAGAATCAGAAAAATGATTTTTCTGAAGTTGCTGCAGTCAAATGCTCCAACGATTGTGCCTCAACAGGCAAACGTTTGAATGGGTTTAGTCTGGGTGCCTACATGAGCATAATCAGCTGCGTCAGGAGAAGTGGCTGCAGAGGTGGGAAATTTCCATCTTTTTTCAGACAGCTTTCTGTATCCAGTTTAATTGTATCCAATTTAACTGTATCCAGTTAACTGTGTTTCATGTGAATGATTTGTTTTGGTGTTACAAATCAACCATCGGTGTTCTGATCTATCAAATGATGGACAGCCTTCATATTTTTCAAGAACCACTTAAAAAAGTGTTTTTTTTCTATGACTGTGTTTTATGTATCTGATCCAGGATTTCTCTTTTATAAACTACTAATGCTTTGTGATGTCTGCCTTCGGTCAGATCTCTGGCAGCCTCAGCAGTGTCGAGCGGGGAGAAGCTGTCATCAGATGGTGAAGATAATGAGTACATGAGTCCCACATCCCTTCCAGCCTCCGGTGCCCCGTGGGTCATAACGGGCTCCTTGGTGCCTCCGCCACCATCCCAGGCAAACAACCACAATGACATCAGGTAAATAGAATAACAAGGGCAATGAAGTCACCTGTCAGTACCAAGTTTTCTGGAAAAGAACAAAAATATTTCTATTGCTGGAACATATCGAGGCTGCACATGTAGGCTGTTTATTTCCAGTCTTATCATCTTGCATTTTAGCACTGGTATCATGGTGATACATGATTAATATTTATTGATACGTGATTGGTCTGAAATCCCTCCATCACAGCAAGGACAGAAACGACCGCCTCACTCTTCGGTGTGCCAGTTTGTTTTTCCCGTTAGTTTAGTTTTTACAGTGAACAATGGCAAACACTGCTTAGACTAATTAGGCTCCTGGGGCCCTGCATCAGTATTATTAGGTCAGGAGTCTGTTCAGAGAAGCATGACTCAGCTATTACAGACCAAATGTATTCAATGACCAGCAGAAGAACAACACAGCTAAACAGCACATGGAACTAATTTCAAAACATGCAAGCTGAGCACTGACCTGTGATCAGCCTAACAGCATCTGTGGATTTAGACTATAGGAAAAACCCAACACCAGAGCCACTCGAGACTATTAAAAGGTCAGATGACTTGAAGCTCCAGGGTGTGCCAACTTCTGCAAAAGTGCTATAAGGCACTGTCATCAAGAAAAAAATCTGTTACTGTGCAGAGCTTTTAGGAAATACCAGCAAGCGTGCACACACGTTCTGGCAGGTGTGCTTATGTATATGATTATGTAATTGTATAGGAAGGAATTACTGAGGAAATGCTCCTACTAGAAAAGGTCAGGATGCTGTTTAAATAAGTAATTCCAGTCACACTGTTACAACAAATGGATTCCAAATGGATCTGATGGTAATTGGTCTACAAACAAGTCCGTGGTGTTTACTGAGCTCTGACAGATAATACGGCACTAAATACCACAAGATGCCATATAATACCGTATCTGGAGCTGTATATTTTCTGTCCAGCAGGGGGCGATGGAGTCTCGGCTTTGTTTTTCTGTTGCCTTCCTGTTTCTTATCCCAGAGAGAACTCTCTTTCACTTATTTGCTGTTTTTCACCTCCTTAAATAATTTAAAGCAGATGAGGCAAACGGAGCGTTTGAAGATGAAGGCAGCTGTATCTCAGCCCGTCTCTTTGATTAAAATGATGACGAAGTAAAATGCAGGACGAGAACTCGAACGAAGAGAAAATCTGCTTAAATTTTAAAACTCGAGAGCCGAAGGTTGTAGTGTGATCCCACAAATGGACGGATGCAGTGGCTCTGCTGGGTCCATGCACCATTAATTAGGCTTAGAATTCATAACATTTGGCATCATTCCTGCTTCAGTGGCATTAGTGGCATTTTTGAAGCAGAGTTGGAAGAAAAAGTCTATTTGTGATGTTGGCACACTGAAATAATAAGATTCTGATCAGAGGTTTAGTGCTTTAGCTTACAAAGAGTGTAAATTCAATCATAATGAATATTAGCTTCTCAGAGAGATTAGTTTAAGGTCAGACATAAAGAATGAATAACGATAAAGGCCCATTTTAAAAAGTGTTAATGCCTTATTTTCATGGTCACTGTTCTTATTTTACATGGCTGAAATTTGAGGTAAGTGGAATTGCAAATAAACCCTGTGAGCCAGACGCTCAGGCCTCAGGTCTACGGGTACAGCACAGCAGCCCCACCCACCTACAGCTCAGACCTTCTGTTTGGAAGGGGCAACCAATCTGAAGGAAATTGACTTTAAAGGAATGGTGGCCTTAAAGTATCGGGCAAGCACTATAAAATAAATAAGAATTCTTTCATGTTCATGCAGAGGTACTCTAGTAGAGTCCAAAAATCAGATTCTGGACATGGAAATGAGTCGTGTCCCTTTATATGATTTTTTTTTTTTCTCTCTCTTTTCTTGCAGTGAGGTGGGTGACAGTGACCCTGAGGACCCCCAGGTTTATGAATCCATGTGTAATATCCAGGCCCAGGCTGGCTCCTCTGAGATAACACCGACCTCTGACCTGGGTAACAATCTCAAAGTTTCTCTCTTTAGTGTAACATAGAGTTAAAGAATATTAATGTAAAATGCTTTTTTTTTTTTTTTTTTTTGCCCCCCCAACAAAAACAGACCATCCTCAACATTCAGCTGGTACCCAGGACAAAAAGGAAGAGGCAAGTGTGGAGGATGTTTATGAGTATGACTTTCCCAGACCGGTGGTCCCGCCTGCCCCCACCAGAAGAACCCTGTCAGATATTGGTGGCCCTGCTGCGGCCTTCAGCAATCTCAGCATAGACTCGGCAGTAGATGCTGGTATGTGTGTTTATTTTTTTTCCCGCTATTTAAAAAAACAAAAAAAAAAAAACAAACTAAAAACATGTATCTGTTTTCTCTTTTCTTTAACCTGATGTTAACTAGCTTTCTGTAAAGAACAAACTCTCGACCCACAGACATGCTTTAGGGTTGAAAAGCGATGCCAATGCAGGCGTGGATTCTTTCCATTGACCAGCAGGTGGCGATTTTTCTGGTTGTAAACAGCAGTCTGGTCTCAGTCACTAGTTGTCTTATTGGGACAACATGATGTTCATTTTCCCAGTTAGAGTAA
This sequence comes from Archocentrus centrarchus, assembly GCF_007364275.1. NCBI lineage: Eukaryota > Metazoa > Chordata > Actinopteri > Cichliformes > Cichlidae > Archocentrus > Archocentrus centrarchus. Next base: position 12,503,710 of record NC_044359.1, read on the forward strand.
AAAAGAACAATAAAGCCGAGCATGCTCTAGGCGGGCCTCCTCTGTGACTGATGAACGAGCGTGCACCGTCCCTCAGTCTCAGTAATGATCTGCTCGTTGCTCAAAGTCCAGTTTCAAAGCAGATGGTGATCTTCATTCTGCTCAGCCTGAGGCTTCAAGATGATGCTTCAGTATCTAAACGGTGATAGAGAGGCTGCATCTGTGTGCAGACTATTGTCCAGGCCTATAATGTGTGAGTGTGGTGGGTAGTTCATGGCTCGTTTTGTTTTTTGGTTTTTTGCATACTCGTAGAGCTGCTGGGAAAATTTTAATTCATCTTGATTTTTTTTTTGTTTTTAATTTAAATGGTTTTGCAGATTTGTTATGAGAACAATTTAGATAAATTTAGGCAGTTTGTTCCTCAAACTGGAAATGGATGATAAAACAATGTTGATGCAAGATCTGCATCGTTTTTTTAACTCGATCACACGGTCCCAAATCTTGCAGTGTCAGTCATACACAGAAAGGTAGGCTCTGTTGTTCGGTCAGTGCACGTTTGGTTCAGATCAGAGCAGCACTATGCAGCGCTGCCTTTTCTGCATAATGCTTCAAGCCAAAAACATGCACAAAGTTTAATAACTGACCCAGCAAGCCCTGATCTCCTTTTCTCAAAGTCAAACATGAAAATGAATCTTAGACTTGGCAGTACAAAAATTAATGTTGAGAATAACTTGGCCTGCTCTGCTTTGATTGAAACTTGTTGTTTAGCTTTAGCTTCTCCAAATTACTGGTTTAACCAAAACAGGCTGTGTATGAGGCCAGCTCGTGAAACGGCTCAGGAGATTCATGACATCAACGTTCTGTTGCCAGGCTTGAAGCTGTGTGCTTCTAGCTGAACTACAGGCAGTTTGGACCGTTCAGCATCCTGTTAGGAGGCCGGAGTCTTTCTAGGAGCAAGTCTCACTGCTCCTAACAGACACGGTTATTTTGAAGCCATAACTTTACTGACAGTGGTAACCAGGACATCAAAGTTGCATGTATAGAATTGGGAATGAACTTAAAGGTTTGGTGGCCTAAAGACCACTTTTATGGATTATTCTGGTGTGTTTGGTTTAAGTTGGCTCCTCATAGAGGATTAAACAGATGTTCCTCCGATTACATATAAACTGTTTTGTGAGCACATGTACTTTTAACAGTATTGAAGGTCTTTCTAAATGTTTCTGTTTATCAAACCATCGAGTGTTTCAGGTTGGCTATAAAAGAGGATTAAACTATGCATCTTAATTGTTATCTAATCACTTTTCCCACAAACCTACTATTCATCAGTCCTTAAGCATTAAATTAATCAACCTGTTTGGTGTCTGTGTTCATTTCTCTAAGCGCTAAGTTGGCTAACAGGAGAAAGAAAAAGACTTTCATTTTCTTATGTGTGTTTCAGGTATGTTTGCAGCAGGTGTCGACCCCGAACGTCCCCCCAAACCTCTCCCGCGACGAGCCAACTCTGACCGACGGCCTCGTCCGTTAAACCGCGAGCCTCCTCCTCCACCACCAGACCCCCCCGGTCCTTCCTCTGCTGCCTCTCCTCCTCCTCCTCCACCTATTCCACCTTCAGGTCCTGAAAGCTTAGCCCTAAACGGAGAGATTGAATGCCTTATATCCCAAGGGTATTCCATCCAGGACATCCAGAAAGCCCTGATGATCGCCCAGAACAACCTCGAGACGGCCAAGAACATCTTGCGCGAGTTTGTCTCCATCCCATCCACAGCACACATTGCCACATAGTCACTTCATACTTCATCCTCTGCCTTGTCTTTGTCTCCACTCTGTGCCATTATCATTACCAAGCACTTTCCTGCAGGGCCACAAGTACTTTCCAGAAGGCTTTACTCTGAGGGGTAATGCTGCGTTCATGTTATAGACAAAAGAAATGACCGCAGTCCACAGTCATTTGTAGCCAGCAGTGGGCAAAGAGCATTAAGGGTTTGTTTATTTTGGGGGCTGCAATTAAAATCTTAGACTCTCTCATTTACTCGTAATATTCATTTGGAGATGGAGGGTTTCAGCCCGGCCAACAAAAGCCCCGGGATCTTCGGTCCTGTTTGCTTTAACGTGAGAGGCCGTAAGTCCGATATGACCTGAACACAGCATGAATGGAATCAAAGCCTTTAAAATGGGCTTGCTGTGGCCAAGCTGTGACCCTGCTGTGATTGGCTGAGTTAGAAACACGCTGTGGCGGCGTTTCCCCTCAGGCTGTGCACACTCTCTCATTAAGCTAAGTGTTAAAGCTGCACAGACTTTGTTCAGCAAAGGGACCCTGCAGATAGTCGTGTCCGACTCGGCGTCCTGCTGCCAGCAGCCGTTCGGTCAGGTGCTTTTACTGGCTTCATTGCAAATCGTGGTGTACGAATATGTAGCGATACGGTCTGAAACTGGTGATTAACTGTGTGGCAGTCGTGCTCGTGCTGATGAATGTGAACGTGCAGTCGCGGTGCAGTGTTGCAGGGCTTCTACGTCGTGTCACTGTGGCTCACTCTGTTTCGATGGTATCCGACAAGGTTAACATAACTCCCATTACTGTCTGTCAGCTCCAGGTTCGGCGATAGATCTATAACGAAATAACAAATTTAATGTTTGAGTACTCTCATAATGTGTTGTGCTGTGTGTAGTACTAACAATGGCTGAATTTGAGTTCATTTTAATTCCCTAATTTCCTGCCACCGCGAGAGGTGCTCCGACACTGAAGGCTGGTTTATTTAGTCGAAAGCTTCTCTGTACTCTCATATTTTCTTAGCTCTGTACATCTGTACCCAGAACAGCTTCACTGGGTTCACTGAGAAATCACATTAACTCTAAAGCCTAAAGCAAAAAACAACAAAAAAAAAACAAAAACTGAAAGTGGGGTGAAGTCATGTGGACTCAGGTACTCAGTAATAAGCCAGGTTATATGTAATGAGCAGATGCTAAAGGACATACTCGCTCCATCCTCACAAACATTCCACTGAGGGGATTTTCTTTACATTTTTCAGAGTTGCCTGCAGTATGTTTACGTACAGCTGTCATAGTTGGGATTTTAAAATCTGTTTTGCAGTGCTCCCCTTGAGCTCATTCACGCCGTCTCGTTTCGAACTCTGGATGTGTCTGATGTATCTGCAGTCATTTCCATCTGTCCACAGTCCCGGATGACCGTGTTATGGAGTTCACTCACTCAGCAGTTCATAAAACTCTTCATGGGAGGGAAAAAAAAAAAAAAAATCTCAAGCTTGTACTAAACCTTCGAAGCAATTTATAACACATTACAGCTGCCGCAAATAAATTAATTGATTACTTTGATAACAGATTCATTGTTTCAAATCAGTGTCTTTTTTGACGTGTACACTTAATTTAGAGTGAAATTAAACCTTTATTGCAGAATAAATAAATCATTTGTTATATAAATGATATGCAGAGACTGCCTGTGATTAAAAACAAGGAAACACAAATATTTTAAAAAGTTGTTTAAAACTTAAAATTATATTGTTATTGATTAGGCAAATAAAATTCATAAAAAAATTCATGTTTTTATCCCAAAACATAAAAATACTGTCAGCTGCCAGTGAACCTTTAGGTGGCACCAGTAATTACAGGGTGCATACGAGCCTCAGTGACTTTATCCACCGCATCAGTTCAAAAGCAAATGGCTCAGGAAGAACCAGGAATAAGAAAAGCTAAAATTATAATAACTATAAACCTCTGAGAACACTGTCTCTTTCTGTGATTGGCTGCTTTATTGTGATAAGAACTAAGTCGTCTGAGAGTTTTCGCAGATGCATCTATGGGTATGAATTTGAAGATCCTGGGTGACGTCGTTCTCGAGTTATCGCGGTCACAAAGTTGAAAGTTGGCTGCCCGCCCGCGCGACCATACCCCATCAGCCGTTTTAGGCTGAGGGATCAAAAATTATTTTAGTGATTACGATACTGTTAATTTAGGGCAGCTGTGGGATAAATGCTACGTTGGGTGGTGGTCGAGTAAATTTGTTAAGCAACATATATAATTTTTCTCCTTTCTTAGTCTTTCTGCAGCTTCGAGTGGTAATCAGCTGCTGCTGATTTTAATGAAATAAATTTGACTGATATATTGGCTGATAATAGCCATTCGCTGAAATATCGCTATCAGCGTTAATAACAGCTGATCAATGAAAATTAAAAAGTAAAGAAGAGATGAGAAACATCCTTCAGGTTTCCTTTGAGCGTTGATGTTGTCCACCTGAGGGCACTCTGCAACTTCCCTGTTGGCAACTCCAGATTTTGGAATGTCACAAACACAACTAGCTGATCCGAGCAGAGTCGGAAAGAGAGGAAACGAGTAATCCGCAACTTGTTTTGACAATAAAACAAGATTATCTTTAAACTGCAGTGTCATACTGTCGTATTAAGGACTCATAAATGACTCATGTTTGAGGAATCTTTATCATGTGCTGAAAGGAAAAATTTTTGGTTTTCAAAACGGCAAATATTGGTATTGGTCTTAAAAATCTTATATTGTAGGGGCTCTAATTTTATATACATATATAAATAAATATATTGAAAAATACTTTGTCACTTGGCATTTCTTAAGCCATGTTGCCAGACTAAACACAGTAATTTTCAACAGGTATTCATCGACCACTTCTACTTTAACTCAGGCCCCAAAACATCTGCACTAAAACCAGGAGTAGGTGCTGCGCTGAAAACAAGCTGACCCCCCCCCCCCCAAAAAAAACAAACAAACAAACAAACAAACAAAAAAACCCGAAGCTGCTTAAATTTGACCAGTTTATCACAAAAACGATGACATTTCAAGCACGCGTGCTCCTCATCACACTAAAACCCACCACTAGGATGGGTTAAGGTCTGCTAACACTGCAGCTCCCGCTCTAGCGTTCCTGTAACACATCCGTGTCGTCTCCACGAGCGTGTTGCCGACACGAGCGTCATTCAAAATTCCCGCTGCGCCCGTGCGCGGCTTCAGATTTATGAGTTTTGCTGTGCAGTCTTACTCCTGTTTTCGCCACTTCAGAAACTACTAAGAAGTGGAGATCTGGTGAGGTCAGCATTCTTCCTGTAAATAATTTTATGAACTGCTGCTTATCAGTGCGCAGAGATGATCTCAAGTTTCTGGCGCTCCAATAAAACATCCAAGTTAACATGTGAAAAGAAGCATTTCACTCAGGTTATATTCTCTCGTCACCGGACCAAAAATTGCCGCTTCCAGGCAGCACACCTGTATCAGCTGAGATGAGCCCATCAGTGGCATTTGATGTCATATCCACATCAGGGTGGGTTGGTACGTCTACCCAAGAATTCTGACATCAGATAATTAAAGCAGTCTGATCTGGATCCAAACACAGTTGCAGAATGTGGATCATGTTTTTCTGCATGAATATGAACCTAAACTATCGGCTGAGTTTCTTACAAGTCCTAAAAGTATCTAATAAGAACCCAGTTAATCAAATGAGTCTGACATTGAAATCAAATTCATGTCGGATGGTCACCTTTTGATTTCTCTGCAGCGACATGTACAGTGAATGTGCCTTCTGTCAATCATAACCTGCACATGGCAGCAGACAAACCAAAATAATCCCTCTGCACGCCTCGTTTAAATGAACTGGAAACCACCGCAGACCGTTTCACAGTGTGCGTTCCCTCTGATTTCACTACAACACTATGTCAGACTACAGGTTTATATAAGACTGTAGCTTCTTTTTTTTTTGACTGACTTAAAAATGTTACCTAACAGACCGAGCTGGACTTTTACAGTCAAAATAAAAAAACTCACCTCAGTTTGGTTAAAGGCAAAAATGGTTCTCACTGATCTGTTCTATATTACACATGAACAAAACAAATCTTTCTAGTAATTATTAGACTGCTGTAAATGCTGTGCTGCAGGATTTGGACTCCTAATATTTGAAAAGAAAACAAAAGTATGTCGACTGTATCTAAATTTCTAAATGTAATCTGATGTTAAGCAAAAAAAGAAATGCAGTAAATCAAGCAAAAACCACTATAACCAGTACAGTCCAGAGTTGTCCTACAGTTTTCTGTCTGGCTGTGATGCCACAGAAATGTTGCAGCTTTAATCCCCCCAAACCAAAAGAATTTAAAGTGTGTGTGTGTGTGTGTGTGTGTGTGTGTGTGTGTGTGCGCTGCTCCTCCTCCAGTTGCCCCAGAACAGAGACCATGAATATGTCTTTAGTCCCTCAGCCTTGTGTTCACTCAGTCCTGGTGTTTTGTACCAAGGCACTAACTAAAAGGCACTAACTCCAGGACTGTGATGGTCCTGATGTGTGACGACACACTTGAGGCTCACAGTCCTGCTGAATCACTGCCAGAGGCTCCGCCCTCTCACATGCTTTCTCTCAGTGTCGCCGGTAAACTCGGCCCGTGTGTTGGTTCAGATCCACTGATTAACAATGAGTGTGTGTGTGTGTGTGTGTGTGTGTGGTACACTCATGTTAACTAGCCTTCTCAGCAGGAACTTGCCTACTAAAAAAATTGTCTTTAAATTGTCTTCATTGCTTTATTATTGTCTATGTAGATATTTTATTTATTGTTTTTAATATCCTCAGCATTCATTGTGTTACAATGTTTTCATGCCTAAGCCATTAAGATTTTTAATTAAACTGTATTTTCTTTAACATTTGATCTGTGTGGTTTGTCTGTGAACACAAATATTCTCTGTATTAATGTATTTTTAAGCATCAGGTTATCTGCGTTTATCAAACATTATTGCATAAGTGTCATATTAGGGATGAGAAAACGCTAATGAAACTATCCCACAATAACGAGACTGAACACAACACTCCAAACATTTACAGCTGCATCATTCTGCGTTCATTAGGAGTTCCTGGCTACACGGAAGGCCGACGTTCTCCGCAAACTCCTGGAGAAATATTTGAGCCCGGAGCTTCTAAATGCTCCACTTTGTTTACAGCGAGCTCTTTCTGCTCTCTGGGTGCTCGGCCGCAGGCGTCATCAGAGCTCACCTGCTGAAAATTGCTGCCTGAAGTGAGGTTAATGAGAGTGAACTCAAACAATGAATTAAAAAAAGATGAGTGGAACTGTTGAGTCACTGCACTCACCTTATTAATCTCTGCAAATTAACATTTTTAAGGTGTGCTGTGACCACTGCGTTGTGAATTGCTATTGTGTTAGTTGTGGGATACTACGTGAGGAACTATGTACACATTTTAAAAGTTATGTTCTCACGTATGTTTATACACAAATTTGACTGTTTCCGCATGCAGATTGTTTTGGTTTTGCTTGTCTGGGTTTTGAGGTATCTGAGATTCTGGAAACCGCCTAGCTACAATAACGATAAATAACATTTTTAGTCTTTTTCCACGAGTAACACCTCCCTCCTACTTACTATCTAGGGTGAAGTCAGAGTACATTGTTAGCAGTTTTTGGCATTAGATAAAGTTCCTGTAACCTTATACAGGGAAGCCTACACGTGTATAAAGGTACCCACAGTTTGTCACTCCGATACAAAATTGTTGGTACCCTTCAGTCAAAGAAAAACCCACAAAATTCACTGAAATAATGAAACTGACAAAAGTAATAACACCAGTTTCCTCACTGATAAAGGTTAAATGCCCAATCTTAAAAAAAAAAAAAAGTTTGTTATAAACATTGTAGAAAATTTCAAGCACTCTGACACAGAAACAGACACAGCAAAGAGCCAAGCAGAGAAAACAGGACAGGCTCAAATTGCTTCTAATAATGTGGCTCCACAGTAAACTGAGCTCCCGAGCTATGATCGCAGTGTTGTTGTCTCCTGCAGGTTTGCAGGCTTTACACTAAATGAACAGAGAATGGCTGATTTGATTTGCGGCTATATGAGCTAACGGTGCTTGAATTCATTGCAGATGTGAGCTGTGTTTTCTGACCTGCCTCCTTCCAGACTGCAGCTGGAAATCTGAGCTACTGTTGGAGTCGCTTCCAGCTCGCGCTGACAGCGGTTTGGACGCTGCAGCCCTTCCCGTCTTCTCACTGTGGGACTGTGCAGAGCTAACACAGCACACTGATACTCAGCCTCTGGGCTCTCACCTCAGAGCTCTCTTATACCTCTGCAAAAGTAATAACAGATGCTTTAAATGAAAACTTTAAATGAAAGTTTATTTGGTAATATTTTCTTGCAAAAAATATAAAAAATGCAAGCTCAAAGAATCACATGTACAGTACTTAATTTACACACATATGAAGAAAAAGAACATATTTTTTCCCACCAGTGAAAAAATCCAGAGCAAAAAAAACCCAAAAAATGACATTTGTATTAAAGTTGTATTAGAACCAAACGAGGTGCAGGATGATGGGTCGAATCAGAAACGCTTCGCTGCACACAGGATGCTGTCGCTGTTATGGCTTCGTGCAGCTTTTCTGAACCACAGTGACAGTTCTGGCCTGAGGACGCCCTGTACCTGGATATTTCTACAACTTCAGCTCAGTGGAACAAAAAAAAAAGGCAGATAACAGAAAACATATCACTACTTTGTTAATGTTGCAAGTCATCAGGGCAACGCAGCGCTCTCAGCAACCAAGCGTATCTTTTCACAATAATGTACACAGTGAGCAATATTCACAACACTGGCCTACAAAGGAGCATTACCAATATTTTTGCATGTTTTCACTCATCAGGCAGCCAGACCACATTTGTCAGTGTGTTTCACATCTGTCAGCCACGGTTTCTGCCTCATGTATTATAATTACACGTGAGTCACAGAACTGAGCAGTTGCTGAAATACAAATCGTTTCAAGAAGCCTTATAGACTTTGTTTTTTTGGGGGTTTTTTTTAATCCTTTTGGGTAAAAACAGACGGCTCACTTGTTTGGATCAATGCAACCAAAACTATAAATGTACTGCAGTGTGTGAAAGAATGGAGCCATAAATTCTTGTTTAGATCACTTCTGGATGTTTTTTAACCATGTGAGAAGAGTCGTCCAAATATGTTTAGTTAAACAGACTCCTGGGTTTACTGAAGGGTGTTTAAGCCTGGCTTCTACAAAAAAAAAAAATATGTTTGGTTCTTCAACTTGAATGCAGTCACAAAGTGATATTTTGAGGTATTTTCCATCAACACTGCCTTATACTGATTTGGCATAGGAAAAAAAACAAACATTTGCTTTAGTTTTGCAGTCTCTCGTAATTTATTTTTGCTGAAGGTTCACGATAGTTTAACAGTAATGCCAAGCCAACATTGTTTTAATCAGTCTGGCTCAATGCTGTTCCTTTGACCAGAAAACTAAATGTGCATATCATTTTTCAACATCTACAAAAACAAAATGCATGGCTGCCTGCAGGGAAAGGAAAGAGAAACCCTGCAGCCCGGCTGTAAAACAGTCAGGCTGCACTGTAATCAAACATGCAAAAACACTGGGAGACCTTTATGGGCAACTAGCTCTCAGTGGCAACACAAAGCAAACAACAAACCAACAAACAAATTCAGTGTATGATGCATTCTCAAAAAAAAAAAAACAGGCACAGCAGAGTTGAACCTTTGACCTTTTTGCCTTCAGTAACAGTCCAAGGCCACCACCAGCAAGTCTGTACAAACATGTATTTACAAACAGTACGTGGGTTTGACAGCAGTTTGCAAAGGAAGGCTGCCCGTGTGTCGCATTGTTGTGAAGCTAAAATTACTGTTCAGATTAACGTGAAGTTCAAAGTTTAGTGTCTGCTGATAATCACTGATTTGGGCAGAAATTAGGCATCGTTTTCTCAAATTGTTGTACTCCACAGATATTGGTATCACATTGGCATTGGTATCATATTGGTATCACATTTATATCCACAGATATTGGTCTTTAAACACACTCACAAACCTCTCAGTATGACTCTATCATTTGGCCGCTGACATCATATCCTGTCTTTAACATCACGTGGAACCATGAACACGGATCAACATGCACACGACCCAGACGCTGCCATGAAATGAAAATCTGAGTGCCGAAATTCCTTAAATAACAAAATATATATAATATATACACTTTAATAAAAAAAACAAAAAAAACATGATGCACATAAGACGTCATCATACACACTGAACAACCAGAGCTGAACACAGTTTCAGGAAATACTACAAAACTAATGAATGGAAGAAAACATTCACTCAAAAGAAAATACAGATCTGTATATACATCTCTGTGTGTGTGTGTGTGTGTGTGTGTGTGTGTATATGAGTGTGGCTCTGTGTCGATCTTCTGAATACTGCTGTGAACAAAGCACGGTGGGTCAAACGTCCGGACTGTGAGGTGGTGTTACCCCGCAGGCCTCAGGTCAGTGGGAGCATCTCCCGCCTCTGCTGTTCCAACACACACGCCCACCGCTGGCTTCATGTTTCCCGCTGTCTGCTGCACATCCTCACAGGGGCTTCAGCGGAGACAAAGAGGAGAGCTTCAGCTTCTCAAACATTCTTACAGTGTCTGGTGACAACACTGAACAAAACCTGTTTCCAGCTACATGTGCTGCACATGACAAATGTGCTGGAGTCTCCTTTTATTCTGGCTTTTTGCACACATTCACTGCAGTCCTGAACATGACCCAGCAGAGCCGTACGGGAGAGCACAAATGTCCAACGCGGGGCGAACGTTTCACTATTTTTAACTGGCAGGGTACCGAAAATGTGAAACTATCAAGTCAGACCTTTACAGAATGAAGGGATTTTCTACAAATGCAACTATCTCTAAAAGTTGGGCATAAAGTGTGGCTATTCATCCACCGCAGCAGTTACCTGGTTGTTAGGGCCCTTTTTGTCTCCATTGACAGCCTTTAGGAGGACAGCTTCCTCATTCTTTGTGTTGGTCTTCATCTCCACTACAATGTCATCTTTGGTGGTCTTCTCTTTGGTGCTGCTGACAGAAAGAAATGTTGGAACGTGTGCGATCTGACTAAACCCAGGTAACAGCACTGGAACTCTATATGATGACAACTTATAATTCAGACATCAGAGTTTAACACTGGTTTCTTTGGCTCCATAATTTCTTAAAATCTCTTTTATAGATTTCTGTGAGGACCAGAAATAGACTGCCACGACTTAGGTCTGTCTGTTAGACCCCGTTAAATCCTGCTGTAGGTGGTTTTGGATCGGGCTAAGAGGAATGTGCTTTATTTTTTTTACACTGAAAGCACTTTATCAGTCTATTCAACCAATTCAGAATCACCAGCTAACAACCTAACATGCATGTGTGTGAGAGATACAGTCACAATATCAATCACTTTGGAGATGCTCAATAAAAAACATGAATTAGTAACTGACAATAATAGAAAATAAAATTATATATACTGTACGCATCTTAAAGAGTAGAAGCTTCAGACTGCTCTAGGTCTCCTGTGTCTGAAACAGGAAACCTCGAGCAGTCTGAAGCTTTTATTTCGATGAGGCAGATATCTGCAATATGGTAATATCAGGGATCTCAGGGCACAGAGGGCCCACCTACCTGATGCTCAAACATATTAGAAAGTTTAACAAGCTGGAAATGAGCACCACAGGTCCCCTTTAAGAAGAACGAGAAGAGACGATACTCACATCTCCTGCTTGCCGGTGCGTCCACAGGGGATCTTTCCCTTCTTGTGCAGGAAGTAGATTACACTGCCAAGGAAGGCCAGCAGCAGCAGACACAGTATGATGACGACTATGATCACCCCACTGCCCTCTGCTACACAAAAGCACACAGAAAGAGGCGGACCCACCAATCGCAGGTTAGTGTTAATCCAAAATACACACTGCAGAGGTGCCACTTTGACAGAAGTGACATTTACCAACACTGGAAGCAACAAAGGCAGCGACTGCGTGAACAAACTGATACTGAGATCAGGTCAACCTAATTAACTTTATCAATAAAGTTTCTGTTTACTGGTTCAACCTCAACACAATCAGGCTGCACTGAGGGCATTTTTTAAAAGGGGCAGCATGCACACGATTCTCTTTACATCACTCATCAGTCTGTTTAACAGCAGCAGCAGTTCCTCTAACATCTGTGCAGATGTTAGAGGAACTTGCTTGGAGAATGGCCCAAGAAAGTTCAGGCTGCATTACATGTGTGGTGGTGTGAATGTTGAAGCTCTAACGGGGAGACTTTAAAATGTAAATATTACTGCAGCGGCAGCTTTTTCAACCATTCTTCACTTTAACTTATCTCTTGCAAAACCAGCACAGTGCTGTAGGACTGCGTTCCTCTTTCTCTGGTTTTATCTACATGCTGCTTTGCTACAAAGTAGTTTATTTAACAAAGTTCTTCTCTTTATGCATAAGAAATAATTAACCGACTGTGAAATTATGCCTATTATATATTCTCTGTCATTTAAGTGGCAGCGGATGCTGCAGTGCAGCAGGACTGCATGAAAAATCCTTTACTCGTTCATTTATTAGAGTCATTTATTTTGCTCAGCATCTGTGACCTGTAGCCCTGATAATTGACTTCATTTGAATTACATTATCCATCCAGAGTGTAGAGAAGCTGTATTTTCACAGAAGTAATAGACTGGTGGGAAATAACACCATCATTTTAAAGGAAAAACAAATCATTTTCTTTGGCTGATATTGTATTTTGACTCAATGTCATCTGAAGTCCAAAGTACCATTCCTCACACGTCTGTCTGTGTGTTATCATCACAAAAACATCTCATATGCCTCCTACAGAGGTAACTACCACAACTGCTGTTTCAGGCGCTTTGGCAGGTGTTTATATGCTGGTGTGCATGGACCAATCCTGTGAATGGAATATTGATGCCGTGACAAACCTTTTACAGGTTTGGTAGCTGAAACAAAAGTGACGGCCAAATTCAAAGATGGCTGTGGTCCAATCAGTAGCCGTGGTTACATGTGCAAAGTTTCTTCAATCTGATTTTAACACAGATCGGAAGTTCACTGTTTACATGGGCCCTAAATGAGACGTTCTGATCATGATGTGTGTTTACATGCTTCAAGCATCTGAACAGAATAAATCATTTTGACATGCACAGAATTGTGTAACTTTCCAGAAACAGCAGAAGAAGTTGTGATTTCTGATACAGACAAACGTCGCTGTCTGGATTTCTCCCTTTATCGCCACAGTGCTGCGTACCACAGATTTCAGCTTCTCCTCTCACACATTTGTGACTTCAAGTAAAATGTTTGTGTTGCATACACACCAGTTTTCTTTCATTCTCGCATCTATCAATGGCTGCCATAAAGGCATAAGTACAGTTGGTGCACGCCGATTTGATTAAAGGAAGGAAGCAAGTTTTGATCAGAAGGAGTGCGATCAGGTCAGAATCTTCCGATTGGCATGTTTACATGAAGCATTTTTATTCCCGTCAGACTTTTAATCCGGTTATTTGTGTCCCTGTAAACATGGCTAACGGATAGAGGGCAGCAGAAGCAGAGGTGCCAAGTCATCATCACCAACTCCCAAAACAGTTCCATATTCCTTTGAATGTATTTGTAATTAATAATATTGAGGATCATTATCTGATGTGTTAACATGTTCAAGAGCTTTATGCTGCAGCTGGGGTGTTTCCAATATAGCTGCTTCCTCATATAAATGATTAAAACAGTAAGTCAGTAATTTTCCTATCAATAAAATCAAATTATATAAAACCTTTTCTGCATGTCCTACAGCCACAGTAACATCTGTTTAACTGCATCCTCCAACATTTGAATTCAGTCACCACAGTGTTCAGACCTTCCACAAATACATAAGAAGAGATTTCTTTGCTGTTTGCTTGATAAAAACAAGCAAACACGGTGCTGACACCAAACCAGCAACAGGGATGCTCGCCAGAGATGATAAACTGATCTGCAACAAATTCTATTATTATTAAAAAATAAATCAAAACTAATCAAATGCATCCACAGTCATGGTCTTCCAAATCTAACACTGTCTCTCCTAAAATCCTGAACAGATGTTATTGTGTTTTGTACAAATTTCTTTAAATTTCTCCTCCGTGGTGTGACAGTGCTGCTCTAAGCCCCCTGAACCTCCACCTCACTCAGAGTACAAAACCCAAAGTTAACGTTTCTGACCACCTGACTTTGTCTGTTGTATATTGTTTGGTAAAACTCAAAAAAACAGAAAAAAGAATTTAAAAAAATTGTCATGCTTATGTCAAACAACAATAGTGTAATAACTACAAATTAAACCAAGTCACTTAATAGCCTCTTTGACAGGATTCAACCTTTGCATGGCTGCACGAGAGGCTATTTAGCCTTTGGTACTGAAAAATCTACTTAGATTAAAGAAAGTGAATGAGACAGAGTGAGCGTGCAAAGACGAGGACGGGGAGGTGACACGGACGGAAGAACGAGAAGAAAGAGATGAGCATTATTTTTCTGAAACAGAGAAAGGCTTCCAGTGTACGGAGAGCTACCGTGAAGCTGGTCTTAACCACAGATATCTGACAGGATGTCTGTGGACAGATGTTGTCAACACAATCGCACCTCAGTTGTGTGACGTACACTCATTGGTCAATTTATTTATTTATTTTACTGTTTTGATTATTCTGAATCCATAAAAAGATGCCAAATGTTGTATTTTATTTTATGGTGCAGAGTATCAGTTCATGCTGAAAGTATATCAGCAATGTTTTGAGTCCAGTCAGAGAACCAGAGCCACTAATGGCTTCAGTAAATAAACAAGAAATTAACCAAGAATTTACTTGTACCCCAGATGGAGCTCACACTGGTTTTTACAGTTGTTGTGGTGGTGCCTGTATATGCCCCACAGGGCCAGTGGAGATTTAATAGTAACTGCTCAGATAATGTCAGAAAATTGCCCCATCGTAATGCCCCTCTCCATAATTAAGTGCAAATTCTCCAGGTATGTAAAATTCTGCTGTAAAGCAAGAGGACTGTCTGGAAAAGTCAGTAAAAGTGAGACAGCGTCTGCTTTGTTTGCTTTAAAAATTCTAGAGTAAACAAACAGCAGTTGGAGCGCAGCAGAGCGTTGGGTCTAAGTACCATTCAAGCTTCGGCTTTGCTTGAATTCGCTGGTGTTACGATTTTTTAGTCTATATCAAACAGAATATTTAATATGCCCACAGGCCATCCCAAAGATCTGCCAGCAAGCCAAAGACAGGACTGGTACAGAGTCCCTGAAAAAGAGCTATAAATAATGTATGGACTCACCCAGCCCTTCACTGTCACATGCAAAACATAAGTCAGAAAGGGTGAACACTGAGACACAAGTTGGAAGAAACTCAACTAATGGAAAAGAGGCGACTTTAACACAAAGACACTGAACGACAATAATCTTACCAGGAGAGAAGGGAAGAGTTGTGGTGACCCTGGGAACTGTGAACAAGTAGAACAACACTTAAGAGTGGGTAGCTATTAATGTCTACAACCACACACACACACTTCACTCGTTTGACGTGCTCAATTATTCTAAACAATCTACCTGCACTGGGTAACAAAAGTTTCTGAAGCATGCAAAGCGCTTTTCAAAGAATAAATAATGATAGTGACGACTTTCAGCCGCTCCTTTATTCATGAGGGGCCGGCGCCACCTATTTGATTTAGACTTTTATGCCAGATGCCCTTCTTGACCCA
The DNA here is from genome assembly GCF_007364275.1 of Archocentrus centrarchus. Taxonomy (NCBI): domain Eukaryota; kingdom Metazoa; phylum Chordata; class Actinopteri; order Cichliformes; family Cichlidae; genus Archocentrus; species Archocentrus centrarchus. The sequence goes on from NC_044359.1 coordinate 12,519,233, forward strand.
ACCCCTGAGGGATTAGTGAATATTCGTTGTAGTCTAAACCTATTAACATCCACTCAGTGACCAACGTTTAGATGGTGCCTTAGACACATTCATTCAAATGAAGTGATCACAAAAGTCTTTTTGTGACCCTACAGACAGCTTCTGGTGTTTAAGTGTCTGACAGTAGCCTAAAGATTAAATATAAAAACAGAATTCAAACGTAGGACCAGACTCTGCAAATTTCATATAACGTCCACAGGTACAAATTCGAGCCCCATTTTAGGATCACTGAAACTACTGAGGCAGATAGAACAATTAAACAGTTATTAAAAACAAAAATCAAGGAGCAAGTTTACATTTAAGAATTTATATTTCTTAATGATGCTGATAATTAGAAAACAAAGTCTTTTAGACCCTCCTATCTGTGCACAGAGCTCCGATTCTGCGCCTGTTTGTCTCTAATGTAAAACATAACCTGCTCTGGAGTATGTTAGATATACAGCATAAGATCCCATGACAATATACTTTAGTAAGAAATAAACTGCCTGCATAATACTGAAAACTCAGATTTAACCCTGAAGTTACCCAAATCCCACTTCAAAGTGCAGACCTCAGGTCAGGAGCACGGCCAGGGGCAGGCTCACTGTTTATTTGTTGTTTTTTGAAGGGCAAATTCATGTGCACTATGAACTTATAGCCAAGGGTCAGATTATGAATACAAAGCATCCTGATAGGGGACACCTGGTTAAAACCACCCAAACACTGTGTGTGATTTTCTCTCAATGACTTCCTGCAACTTTGTCCTGCAAAATTAAACTCAATTTGAGAAGAGTGGAGGATGATGTTTTTACATACTGGAGGAGATCCAGTGTGCACTGATTCACGAGTGCAAGGGGACAGAACAGGACTTCTACTGAGTGATCTAAAAAAAGCATCAGTGCAGTGCTGCCCAAGGAGACGACCTCGAGGCGACCCTTACCAATAAAACTTAAATCAATTATGTTTTGTTGTTGTTGTCGTTGGATGGGGAACGTAATAATTTCACCTTATGGATGCATTCTGGCCAAGCAGTTTTTCTTTAATAAGCTTTTCCATTTGGAAAGGGGGAAAGGAAGTTGACCTAACCCTGACCCTAAGACCGTGTGGTACGAATCCAGAAGTTAATCAAATAAGGCAGGCCTATTACGAGTTATGATGCTGGTGCATGGGAAGGAGCGGTGTTGAGTTAAAATGTGATGATAAATTCTTCGGCTTGGTGCCCAAGAAGTGAAAGCCCTAAAAATAAATTTTATTTTGAAAAGTCTTCTGCCTGTTTTATATAATCTCACAGTGTCCCAAAGAATGACAATGATCAGCTGAGACTCTTGCTTAATGCCCATTTGCAGAAATGTAAACACATAAGCACCACCCCGTATACTTTTTCCCCGTAACATATTCCTCTAAATTGCTTATTCTGTTGTTTTTTTAATCATTAGTATTCATGGTGAAAGTCCTGGCTGTTTTGAAAGTTGTGTATTTTGTCTGACAAATGTAGAAGAAAACTCAAACTACACTGTGCATTGGGATGTTTCTAATGATTATAGTATAAAGAAAATGTTCGAATACGTGTGAATTCAAAAAGCATAATCATCACATCAGCAGTGCCTCTGCAAAATGTTTCATTGCTGCAACTCCACAGATGAAAAAAATATACATTATGAATACTCAGCAAATGACTTTTCCAGATAAACAATGTTTCCAATCTTTGTTTATACACAATTATTTTTAAAGCAGGCAGCAAAGTTCTGAAGCAGTGTGAGCTGATGATGTTCATTAATTTAGACTTCAAAAGCAAAATAAGTTTCAAGTTCCTGATGCTGCCTGACAGAGATCGAAAAATTCTCTACTCTTCATATCAGAATTTTTTAACTCCCTTAATTAACCAGGAGCTAAATATTCTGCAGGAGTTGTGGCACTGCCTCTAACAGTCCTGTCACATGGGAATGAAAGCTGGAATCAAACAGGCTAAAAGATGAAATGGAAAATTTGTATAACCCTTTAACACAGAGAGCGTCTCCAAATTAGCACGTGGAAGCAAACATTACTGGTATGAAACCATACAGTATGTAAACGAAGTCATACTGTGAAACAGAGAGAGAGGCTCTTACTGGCTTTGATGCTGAAAGCCTTGACTTCAGTGCCCATGTCATTGGACGCGTTGCACACAGCGCTGATGTCCGAGGTGACTTTGACCGACACCGTGCTGTGAGTCATGTGCTCATTTGCCTTGCTCACCACTTCATGCCAGTTCTGTGGACACACAAACACTCCTAGTTAATGACATTTCACTATCTGCAAGGGAAGCCCATCCAAGACTATAATCTTGGATGTAGTAGCAGTATAACTACTGCACATAACATTTTCCTGCTGCTTGTGCAGCAGATCCTGATGAACGTCTTCCCTGTTGAAAACATTAATAAAAATAAATGATATGTTCTAAAGAAATATTTAAAAAACAGAATTCAGTCCAGTTTTAACAGATGGCCAAGTCTCATTTTTATGTCCACAAAAATCACACATACTGCACATGGCTGCATTGTTATCAGCCCAGTGACCTGTACTGGAAATGCTGGTCTTCCCACACTGGACCAGACTGTCTTGTTTTATTTTTAACCATTTTTAACCTACACCGGTGACCCCCTGGGGCCCCCTCAGGCTGTAGTGTATTCCCCAACTGGTTGGTAAGTGGTTGCTGGAGGTGCTGCACCAAAACCCTCCTCGTGATCGTTTTGGTCGGTAGTTGCTGCAGTCGCCGGTCGTTTGCATGGAAGATGTCGACTTGTCTGCAAAAACTTGCTATTTACCGTATTTTCCGGAGTATAAGTCGCACTTTTTTTCATAGTTTGGCTGGGGATGCGACCTATACTCCGGAGCGACGTATATGTGACATTTATAACACATGAACCAAAATACTCCAGCCACTTGACATCTCCGTGAACTGCAGCTTTAAGGCAGTCTTGCGTAACCTGTGGGCGCAGTGGATGATGGACGGAGAGCACAGCTTAAAGGCAACTGGGAGAATGCGCCACCCAACTTTCCTGGAAGTCATTGGATGGATCAAGAAAACATGGGCTTCAGTGACAACCAAACCATCCTGTTGGGATTCAGAAAGGCTGGAATAATTGGAACTGCAGCTGACGACGAGTCTGACTAACGTGACACAGAAGAGGAAGCGGCGCTTCGTCTACGGAGTGTACGGAATTGTTTAGAAGTGACACCGAGGATGAAGAATTCAGTGGATTGATGGTTTGGTTAACTTGTTAGTATGTTCTTTATGCTATGGTTATCTGAATAACTTAATGTTACGTTAACATACCGAACACGTGTTCGTTGTGCGTCATGTAGCTGAATGTGTTACGTTAGCATAACGTAGGCGTAACCGTGTTCGTCCTGTTCTTTAATCCATTATTATTTTAAATTGCCGTTCAAGATGGAATTTCTGCTCTGGGTCTCGGATTCTATCAACCCCCCCCCGCCCCCAAAAAAAGTGCGATTTATAGTCCAGTGCGACCTATATATGTTTTTTTCTTCTTTATTATGCATTTTTTGGCTGGTGCGACCTATACTCCGGAGCGACGTATAGTCCGAAAAATACGGTACTGTCTGAGCTTGTGAAACTTGAAAAAGTGCAAAGCAAACCAGAAATGAAGAACGTTCACCTTCAAAGTAAAAGCTTTCAAACTGCATCTAACACATTTTAGAAGGTGCAACTTTTACTTTGAAGGCAAATAGTCTCCGAGTCGCACTTGCATTGCGCATTTCACGGTTTCATTACCACTTTGTGAGTAGTTTGCTGGGGTTTGCTGAAAGTCAGCGTCTTCCACGTAAACTACAGGCAACTGTGGCAACCTGGCAGCAACAAAAGCAATCTTAAGGTTTTTGGTGTGGCACTGTACACCTCTTTGCAACCAATTTCACGTCTTCTCAAACTGGGACCGCTGAATACACACTCCTCTCTAGCTTACTGTGGTTGCCATTGCAACCAGTCCCGGGGTCCCTGTGACTGGTGCTGTAGTTTTATGGCTCCACCCACTGTGGATGCTCATGCTTTATACACCACATTGCACTTTAACCTGGAACAAGTTGGGCTTTGCAAACAAAGTTTTGCTTGCTTGCTTGGTCTGTGTACATTTCCAGTCACCCAATTATCTGTGCTTTCAGTGCTGCAGTGAAGCTGCTTAACACGACGACTGCAATAAGTCTTTATCATCATCTTGACATGTAAACAATAAATACAAACCAAGCTAGTCTCAACTGCACATGAGCGATGAATGGCATCTACCACTGTGAACTAAATCAGTGCTGTGAGGCAGACTGGGTACCTGGCTGCCAGTGATGTTCCAGGAGATGCTTGGCAGTGGATAGCCCAGAGCCTCGCAGCTCAGGTTCACCATCCTGCCTTCCACTTCCTCCAGCTGGACCTTCTGCTCCACACCCAGCAGCTGGGGACCACCTAGAAGCACATATACAGAAATGCAGTTCATCATATTTCATTGACAAGCCTGTTTTCTCATCTATTACTGTTTAATTTGCTGTTTATGCAAACTTCCCTTTGACTTTAATGCACCTGTTTTCAGCATAAACTCAGTACAACATACATTTGGTTGCTTATCTACAGTACCGTGATACAGCAGGCATCTATCAGTACAACATTAGAGTCCATGTTCACATGTCCACAGCATAAAACATGGATGTAGTTTCTGGATTGGAAAAATGAGGCAGATGCATAAAAGCCTAAAAACCTGCATTCTGTCTGAAGGCCACCAGAAAGCATTAGCGGTGGTTACCAAAAGACTTCGGGTCCTACAGAAGTCTTTGGAAAAACATCTGTCTGTCTTAACATCTGTAAACACTTTCCTGCTGAGTTTATAGGCTCTTACTGCTCATTTTGGGTCATACTGAATAAAAAAATGAGTCTCTTTTGTAAAATCTTGGTGATTACCATGTTTCAAAAATGGAGGACTCAGATGTTTCACAGTTTCTCTTTCCTGGGAGGCCAAACTCTCACAGCTTTAATGAAGTCTTTCTATTATTTCAAGTTATAAGACTCAGGATGAACCCAATCACCTGCCTGACATTTACTATAATTAGTTTTCAGGGCGAATCAACTTGAGGGATGTAAAAACAGAGGGGCAATTCATGACCAATAAAGAGCCTGCAACAAAAACACATCCACATATTGAACGCTTGTTTTCACAATCCATATTTTCCCCTCCAGGTCACAGAGGTCATCTTTCCAATAACTTCTCTCACTGCTGCATTCTCGCCTGAAAACTGAAGGCGTCTGGGCCTTTGCTGTTATTGCCCCCAGGCTCTCCAACAGTCCATCAGCCCATATAAACACCTGTTCAACAAATGACACTTTTAAATCAGCTCTAAAAACCTGCATATTTTCACTGGCTTTCAGTCAAGTCTGAGACACCTTTTATGTGTGTATCTATTTTATTTTTGACTTCTTCTGAAACTGTTCTTTTTTTTGTGGAGAGCTGGAATGTAAATATATCTGCTTGGAAAGCACTTTGGATCAACTATGCTCAGCTGCTCCCCTGTCACAGCGGGTTGCTCCACATGTTTTGATTTGGCAGTATGACACCGGATGCCCTTCCTGACACAACCCAAAGGAGATTTGTATCTATATATTTGCATCTATTATATAAATAAAATTGACTTGACTTGATATGTGAACTCTGAAGAATGTGAATCAAGTCTGAAGATGTGCAGAGCTGCCCTTTCTCACATACAACAGAAACAGAAAAAAAGATAGTTTGATACATTCTCGGTACTGAAAGCATTTTTTAGCCAAGGGTGGTGTTCGACTGGAGCATGCCAAAGGTGTAACATTTGACTGCTGTGGATTCTCCAGATAATTACTTGAATAACTTGCGCTACTCAAACAAATGGGGAAAATTCTCTTTAATGTGAGGGCTGAGTGGTTTAGACATTTGCAATCTCAATGCAGCTCCTCAGGGTCATTTCTCAAAAGGTTCAGGGCTGCTGTAAGAACCAGTAAGCATAAATTAATCAAGTAGTTTTCAAACAGTGTGTAAAGGCACACCAGTGTGCTGTTAAGCAAGTCCACATGTGTCTTGACAAACAGGCATGGAGATAACATGTTTCAGAAACCAAAAAACTTCCACATTAGGAGGCTGGAGGGACGGTGAACTTGCACGTCACACATTTGTGAGCCAGCAGGTCAGAGTTCGTGTCCTTCTGGGTTTTGTACTTTGTTTCCCTTTCACTCGCTGGCTAAGTTTAAGCACTAAAAACTACTTGGTTAGGTTTAGAGAAAGATTATGACTTTGTGTAAAATACGTCTCTTTACATTAGTAACCCTGTACATGCTCAGGATGAGAATGAGCTGCAAAACCATGTGTTACTACTGCAATATATATAACTGTGGAAAAAGCTGGTAATGAATTGGGAAATTACTGGATTAGTAGTCTTTGAGAGGGTGATACACTCAAGGCCCGGACTAACAACAAGAAGGTTAAAAAGGTGGAAAGCGATCCCTTTTTTGCGCAAACTACTATCTAAAAATAAGAATAAAAACAATAAAGAAAACAGCACAAAGTCTTGCATAATTTACGTGGACATGTAACAGCATCACAGACCTGTTACTGCTCAGTCTCATTTGGCTGAATGCCACTTGTCCCTCTAAGAAGCTGGACTTGGACTGTGACTAAGTAGTTAGCATGTCGGATGTGTTCATTATGAATCAGACATATTACTCCACCAATTAAGAACGGATGTGCACCACCATCACCACACAATCAAGAAACAGGTCAATCGTTTCCATTGTCTGGGCTGGGTGAGGTTTCCTGTGTTGACACACAGCTGCAGCTCGATCCCGATATCGAACTATGAGCTTTTTAACTGCAACAACTTTAGGATACGATATTGGAGCTTAAATTACTGTACCTGCTGGCACTAGACTTGCTTTGGTGATGAGCAGAAGAAAATTAATGGATGTTTTTTTCTTTGTGCAAAGTTGAAAAGTTGCTGATGCGGTGGAGAGGATTACTAACCCTGGACGATGATTTCAACAGAGCCGCTGGTGTGCAGGGCAGGCAGGGAGAGCACGGTCACCTCACATTTATACACTCCACTTGTTTCATAGGTGGCGTCGTGCAGGTGCAACGTGTTCCCCTGACCCACCTGCTTCCCATCCTATACAAATCCACACAAAACACACATAAACACACAAATGGTGAGTCAAAAATGTATCTTCCCCACAGAGAGAACTGCAATAACAGAAAGGGACATTTAACTTTTTTACTAAATACATGCAAGCTAATTAAATTTAAAAAATACGAGTTTACCTCGAGTACAAGAAAGTTATGTTTTAAAGATTCATACCTTGTACCAGACAGTGGATGTATGGAGGGAGGACAGAGCGTTGCAGGTTGCAGTCAAATCTTCTCCTATGAGCATTACCTCTGAGTCTTTGGGTACCACAACAGCTGTATCCAAGTCTGAGCACAACAAAAAACAGCAAAACAGGACACACAGTTTAAAACGGCTGTCATTCATTTAGTGAAATAATCTGTGATTATAGGTTTGTTTTGAATTAAAATATGCCGACCAAGCTCACCAATTAACAGAAATGTAAAACGCATCACTTGTAGTTTTAGCTGAAGTAATTTTGTAGATGTCCTTAATCAAAGGTCTGCCAGGACAGGCAGGGATTATGCCAACTGAGCTGTTACGCAGCTTTTAAGGTTTAACAGTAACAGCAGCTTAGCATCCAACAAAAACAGCAGCGTATAACCATCTGGACTGAAATACTTTGAATTAAAAGAGCCTTTTTTCAACAGAAGCGGGCTGAGAATGAGATTATGCTGATGGGATTTGCTCCGTGGTAAATACAGGACGTGTTGAGTTTGAGACCTTCATACTAAAATATCAGAAAAAAGGCTCCCCGTTTAGAGGTAAACCTGAAAATTATCATTAAACTGTTATTTGTACAAAGTTGGTTTCCTCGACGTGCATGCATGCCATGTATACAACGATGTTCCTTACAATGCACAGTGAGCAACACTTCTCCTTTGACCTCCATACTGCCATCGATGTCCAGAGGGCGACACTGGTAGATGCCACTATCTTTCCGCAACACCGAGGACAGGATCAGCACATCGCCGCTGCTCTCCAAATCCACATCAGGCTCCTGCAACAAATACTTTCATTTTAATGTTGATCTTTGTTTTTTTTGGGGACTAGAGCAGGTTCTTTGCTTCATCAATTACACGTGCTTTTAGAGAAGCTGTTTTGAGCCATATTTCCACATAAAAATTTAAGTCAGTACTAAAAGGTGCGGACACAGATTACGCTGTAATCAGAAACAGTCTGTGGATGGCAAAGAATTGCTTGATTTAATCCATCTACTTGTGTTTCATGTAATATTTTGCGTCCTCCTAGAGAATGACCAAAGACAGACTCAAACTTTAGTTTTGGTGGGAAGTTTCAATGAATATTTTTCACATAAATGTAGCAAACATTCTTTAAGTTGAGTGAATTTAAGGCAACCTACTATCTTAGGCTCGGAGTCACTTAAAGTCTTGGATTTTTTCCCCACCAGGGTATCAAGTACTGACCAACTTTAAACTTCTGATGGCAGGACTACAAAGGCAGCCACCATTGGTCTGAATCCAATTATAATAATAATAATAATAATAGCCAAACATTAACCAAGTGTACATACATGAAAGCAAAAAAGGGTGTGAGTGAGTAACATTTTTTCAAGATCGATTTAACTGATATTCCAGAAATTGGCTCAAGTCAAGAGCACAAATTCAAACTTAGAAATCCAAGTTTAACTCGACACATAACTGCATGTATATCCTTTGTTTTTATTCACCTTCTTAAATGCTGGTGTGATCAGGAAGGAGCAGTAAGGACCAAACAGAAAAAAATACCTATTTTTCATTCATCCTACAGTTCTGAATGAACCTCACAAACTTCACGCTACTGAAGTCTTGATAAATATGCTGTCTGAGTTTTTAGCCATTACTGTGTCTCAATATTGATATACATTTTGTGAATTAATCATACAGCTCTGATCATGGCATAGTTTCTTTTCAGAGCAAAACAGAAAAATTTCTTCAAATTACTCTCCTCTGTCTAAGTCAGCAACCATTAATAACAGCCCCAACCACCAAGTTCAGAAAAGCTGAAATGGCAGTAAGCTGAGTTTTTGCATTGTCTGTACATACAATGAGTGCGTGTCTGACATGGGAATGAGTCAAACCCATGAGCCCTGTCATTGTGGCCTCCGGTCTCAGACCCCAGCCTGGACCTGCAGGGTCAGAGCTGACAGAGTGTTCATAGACCTTGCACACTCGTGTCTACATGGGTCCCTGCGAGCTCTGCATATCAAAAACATTCCCTACATGTCTCTTGTGTGTCACCCATTCTATCTCTGGGACTTGTAGGGTGAGAAAAGGCCATCCATTCTTACTTGTACTTTGTTGAAAGTGAAGGGCGGTGGGGGGTTGCCATCACCCTGGCAACGTAGCTCCACAGTATCCCCCTCTTTGACCAAGCCCTTGGGCGACTCCTTCCAAAGCTCCACCATGCTGGTGGGGTCTGTATACACACACAAAATCAAATTAAGCAGGCTTATTCAGCGAGCTGTTAAAGTCACTTTACAAGGCCATTTCCATAATGCTGACAGCACAGACTGCGCTTGGCTCTGCCTGCCAGAGCATCAACTGTGGACTAATGAAGGGAGGAGGAGATAATGAGGTTGTTAACATTCTTATAAGTGATGGAAACTGAAATATTTGTCTTGATATTTATAATAAAACAAGGTCAAACAATAATCGGGCAATAACTGTACACCAGCATCTTAGGATGATTCCTGGAGGGTCACTGGCATGGAGCGATGATGTGAAGGATGAGTGACTAGCAGCATGGTTAAAAATGGTGAGCTGTAGCTTCTAGAAAGACCTCTTTTGTACATTTAGATTGTGTGTTGAGAATTAGTTGTCTACTTTTGAAGTCCGCTCTTCATTTTGTACATTTTGTTTGCTTTTAACACGTGAAATAAACATTCACATAAATGTTAACAGGTTATCACCGCCGCTCCTTTGATGTGTGTCTCATGAATATTCCACCAACTGAGTGCAAGTTTAAACGAATTAGCATCTATTACAACAAAATGAAATGCAAACAGCTTCCTTTGAGGATGGAGCCGATTACCCAAACACAAAACAAAGTTATAGGATTTAATATAGATTCAAGGTGTCAATATTTCTGTTCTGATCCTACATAGAAAGTAGTAACTTATTAACAACAAATAATATGAAAACAGACCAGAATGTCAGCGACAGTCTGGCTCATGATACAACATAATTCACAGGTTACTGTAATGTATGAAGTATAGAAAGAAAGTTATAATTTTTCTTGTTATGGTCGGCTGTATTGAAGAAGAAGAAGAAGAAACAGCCTTTATTGTCCCACAGAGGGGAAATTTGGGTGTAACAGCAGCCGCAGTTATTATAAATATAAATAAAGATATAATAATTCACACTATTAAGAAAAGAATATATATAAAATCAACAAACAATATTAACCTTAATACTACTAATAATAACACTATATACAATGTACATGATGTGCCTGTGTGTTGAACCTTAACAGGCCTGAATTATTGCCTGAATTAATGACCTCAACTTGGCTGAAATGTTGTGCTGGGACTTTAAGAGAGCTGTGCATAAATGAATGCCTGCAAACCTCAATTAACCTCAATTAACTCGAGGTTTGTAAAGAAGAGCGGGCCCAAAATTTCTCTACAATGATGTGATAGGTCGATAACGTCAAAAAGGAAATAATTACTTCATATTATTGCTACTAAAGGTGGCTCTACAAGCTCTTGAATCACGGGGTGTAATTAGTTTGTCACAGGACTGCAAAGAGTCCTGTGACACATTTTCTGAGTCTACATGATGATAGAAAAGTCCTCAGCATTAACTCACAATGAACAGTGATGTTGATGCTTTGGGACTCGACTGTCCTGATAGCTCCCGGCACAAAGAAGCTGACTTCGCAGGAGAAATGGGCATCCTTGTCCTCCTTTACCACCTTGTAGTTCAATGTGCTCTGGACGCTGTAGAAGCCACTGGACTCCAGAGTGCTCAGGATCAACAGGTTCACACCTAGAAATTGGACAAGGCTAAATATGAACATACGCAGGCCAGCACCAACACTATTATTAGATTTAAACAATTCTTTCACATACTAGGTGTTTAACAAAACATCATGCAATCAGTTGACCTTTATGAGATGACTAAACTAAAACAGGAGAAAAGTGAATTTAAATCAAAGGTAACACCAGGAAGATTAACGGCACATGTGCCAAATCAGACATGACAACCAATCTACAGTTTGTACTTACGTCCTGGTTCATTCATCAGTCGTTCGCCGTCCCTGTACCAGGTGATGTTGGGTTTAGGGAAGCCATTTCGTGTCTCACATGACGCGACCTGGAATGATAGTCACATAGAGAAAGCTTTACTATCTTTAACTTGATCATCTGATTGTTTCAGCGACTCTCTAATATTTACTTCACATTGTAATCCCAAAGTGATTTGTCAATTTCAGTGTCTAAAACTCGCCTTAGATAGCATGTCGTTAGTCACAGATACTCCAGTAAGGACACCCTCAATCACTGGAGCAACTGGAGGAGCTGAATAAGAAAAAAACAACTGTAGTCATTTATAATAACAAAAGATACAGCTTAAAGACTAATTTGCTTGTGTTGTGGGCTTCCTTACCAAACACTCTGAGGTGGGTCTTGCCCTCAGCATTCCCAGCAGCCAGCCCGCTAACCTGGCAGAAGAATTCCCGCTCGTCAGAGAGTTTGACATTCTGGATTGTGACTCGCGTTTCCTTCTGGTCCCAAACCACTGTAATGCGGCCGCTGTAGTCCGTGTTATTATCAACCACTTGTGTGCTGGCATCACCATAAAAGATCCGCGTCCGTGAGCGGTCATGTACAGCCTTCTGCAGGAGGACACACAGTCGGGATAAAGCATTTGTTCAGTTGTTGGTCAGCTGTTGCTGTTTGCTACTGCGGGGGTCCTTGATATCAGTTGAAGCTGCTTCCAGACAGAGTTGTCTTCAGTAGAACATACTTCAACTGGCAAATTTCAAAAATTTGCAAAAAATAAAAAAGTAGAAAATTGAAAACTACATTCTGTAGAAGAATTTACCAATAAATGGGGAAGGTATAGGTGTAGTATTTCTTAAAAATTTAGAAAATTTGAGAAACTTAAAAAAAATCTACAATATCTGCAATATTTTCTTGACCATTGCCAAATGAATATTCATGACAAGTTTCAGAAGAATAAGACAATAAATCAGGGAGGACTAGTGACTAAATTTGAACATCAATCTCTGGAAAAATTTAAAAATTCATAAAAAATAAAACAGTAAAGAATCAGCAATTCATCTGCAGCAGTTTGTATTAGGGCTGCAACTATCGATTATTTTAGTAACCGAGTATTCTATCAATTATTTTAACGATTACTCAAGTAATTGGATAAGAAATACTTTTTTTGTATTAACAGTTCATCTGCATATTTTAACTTCCGTACTGCAGTTTTTCTCTGTGTGAAACAAACAGGGTGGATGGAGCAGCTACAAAGTTCTCTTTTCTTCACTTGCTGATCAGGTGGTTGATGAAGGACCTCCAGCTGTTTCCCAGTAAAGGTTTAATAGTGTTACAGTGGAAAAAAAATCTTCTTTTGGACGCTAGAAAAACGTTTCCTTTCGCTCCACCTGTGCCTGTCTCTATAGCGGCTCTGCCTCTTTGCGATTGTGCAGACAGACTGCACGTAAAACAGCTGCCTGCTGCTGTTGCACCATGTCCTCCAATCAAAACGTAAGCATCTGTCGTTTCTGCAGGGCCCTAAAATATAACCTATATTTATGTTTCCAAATGACCGCACCTACCTCCGGCTTCATGTGTCGTATGGACATGTCCTTGGGTAATGTTGCCGTGGCTCGGAGGATAAAATAGTAATTTATCAATTGGAAGGTCGATGGTTTGCGCCCAGGCTGTCATGTCAAACTATCTCACAGCAAAATAATGACTTCCATACATGAATAACGAATGTGATGAAATCCATACTTACGTCTTCTTTTGGGAAGAGCGGACAAAACCGAACTCATTTTTTAAATGCACTTTCGTCTACGACCACTAGATGTTGCTTTCCCCCCTTCCAAAACGTAAATACTGATCGTAATTCGTGCCTGCAGAAACGACCAATACCTACGTTTTCACTCTGAGGACAGGCTGTGCTGTTGTGTTATCAGTGTTTCTGTTGAAAAACTGGGGGATGCATGCGCATAATGTTGTAATGCTTTGTATTCAAAGCATTCTCCTAAATACGTTTCTACTGCAGGTCTATATTTAGACACTAATCAGGGATTAAAGTATAAAAATATTTTGACAGGGAAGGGGTTCTTCCCGTACCGAACAATCGCTAGTGCTAGATTTGACCAATGAATACTTGTAGCAAGTTTCAAAGGATTCAGGCAGTAAATAAGGGAGAAGTCATTGTTAAATGTTAAACATGAATGCACTGTTCATCTTCAAAATTTCTAAAATTTGTAGAAAGAAAAAAAAGAAAAACTTGAAAAAGATTTGTCTGAAGAATTTTATACAGCTTTGAACACAGAATACTCATACTAAGTTACAAAAGAGTCAGCCTAGGAATAAGGGAGGAGTACGGCTTAAAGATAGACATCAATTTACAGTATTTCTCCAAAATTGATTAGAATTTAAAAAAATTCAAAAATCTATCTTGCCTATTTTGCAGAGCTTTACCCAAATGGCCAAAGAAGTAGCAATTTTAGCAAAAAGTTGATGGACGACAGACGGCTCGGTATGGGATCACTGTCATCGTCAGTGACAGCAGAGCTACAAAATATTTAGTCATTCATGTAAAGAAACCCCCCTACATGCACATACCCTTCCCCCACCACGAGCAAAATCTAAAATATGTTTTACTCAAATTAATGACAAGTTCTAAGACATGTGATCGTGTGTTACTGTACAAACAGGGCACATGAAGAAATCTCTGGAAATGAGGCAAAAGTTTGATGTTGCAACAAGAAAATCAGTAATGGTGAGGTAACTGCTTTCAGACTTCATACATCAGCAGCTGGATAGTTCCAGACAGTGTGCGTGTCAGTTTTCACGTTGGGCCAGCAGTACTCACCACAAACCACTGGATGTAAAAGCCGTGCTCGTTGTCAGTGTCAGTAAAGTTGTACTGGCAGATGATCTCAGCCATGTCACCCATGTACACCTCAACGCTCTCATGCATAGACAGCTCTACCTTGGCGAACACTGAAAAAGACAGAAACACATGCGCATAAATCAACTTCATGTTTCTGTGAGTCCTGCACAGTTATCACACATTATTCAGGGCAAAATGTCCAGTGAAACTGACGGGCTGTACCCATCCTTCCCAAACTTGAATTCTTGTTTTGACCTTAAAATATTTTCTAATTCTCGATACACTGTGCCTGACAGATGATTGACTGCCTTCTCAAGCCAACCTGGAGCCGGGCCGCCCTGTTAGTGCAACAAAGAAGAAAAGGCTTCTTGTCCACATGGCATAATTTTCATCTCCCTTCTGCCTGGCTGACTGTAACCCCCCCGAAAAAACAAAAAACAAAAACACACACATCTTGGCCAAAAATTCAGTTCCCTAGGCATCGTTGGGGGAATGTATGCAAGGGAAGACAAGCCAGTTTGACACTGGGCTGTTGATTCAGAGAGCCAAGAGCTTTTTCAGGCATGTTGGACTTGGCTGGTGTTCTAGAGGGGCCCACTCACACAGTGATAAAAAAAACACAAGGATGCACAATAAAGTGTGTTTTCTCTGCTTAATATGGTTTAAAGTTATTATGCAAGACGGTAAAGGATACCCCCACCACCACTCATTACCTTCTTACCTTGTCAGTTGTCACCATGTGACAGTTATTAAATTAACAGATATATTTTGGTTTACAAGTCAAGCTATCACATATATAGAACAAAGGCTGGTCCCTCTATTACTGACTTAGAGGTCGATTAACACCTGTTTTTTAGAGTGAGATCATATACTTTATTGTTTCTATGACTTTACACATGCTACTGGTGGATGTGATCATGAACATGAACACAATGTGATGCATGATTGAAAGGTTCAGCCCATAAAACTCAAAGACCACTTTGTTAAATTTGGCTAATTTCCCACTCTCGTGGACCGTTTTCAGTGAGTCTGCTGAAAGTCCTGTTATGACAGCAAACACCAACTTCTCTGTCACACTGACTCGACTTGACCCAACTTTTGTGTGTTGCAGAAGTGACCTGAACTGTGGTGTACCAGACTTTTTTGGTGACAGCAAAAAAGTGTTTGTGTACTTCCTCAAAATTAATATAAATTTGGTGTTTTGACACCAGGTCAGCCAAATTGAAATCAAGTTATGTTTCAGATTTTCATGGGCCGATTCACAGGTTCAACACATCTTGTAAGATTTATTTGGTCCAGGAAATTATTCATGGATATCTTTTAGGTCAATTAATAATTGCTACATACAGATGGGGGGAAACAAAGTGCATCCCAATTGTTGACCAAATGGTTTTCAAAAAGAAAAGAAAAACAATGAACCAGAGCTACACCATGGTGTCCTCAAATGTGTTTTCAGCATTGGTTGAAACAGACCAAGCATGAAAGGAGCATTAAGTGTCCAGTTGCCACCCTGCTGCCCCCATTCTGCCGGCTGCGCCCCATCACCATCCTGTCAAGCCCCCCCTCTTCGGCACCAATCATTTTTGCAACTCATTTTTTTCCTTTCTGTCCCTCCCTCCTCTGCATGGGGCTATGCTCAGCCAACCATTTCTTTAAGACAACGGGTGAACTATTGTTCCCCCACCTGGGTGGACCAAATCCCCCCTTGCACTCATAAATAAAAACCCCACCTACCAGTAAGCCAAAAAATGTTTTTCCATCCAAAGCAAAGGTTCATCACATACTGACTACATTATTTACTGTGACAAAGATGATGTGAAACGGCTTTGCTACTAGAAACAGATTACAGAGACTGAAGAGCAAAATATGTCACAGAAGTCAGTGTAAAAAATGCTGCGTCTCTTTGGGGCCATGCCGCTAACTTTTCAGCTAATCCGATTAGCACTGGGGGGTTGGTGGGGATTTAGCTCCGAACGCCAACCTGGGACCAGTCTTATCTGTTCCTGTTGTGACTTTATGCGGCATGGACTGAAGCACAAACACACATGACCCATGATCTATGGACCCTGACAACCAAAACTGCTGCCTGTGGGTGTGAATGTGCATATATTTGTGGCAGTCTGCTGTCTGTGTCTGGATGATATAGAGCTAATTCATTCAGAGAGAGGGGAAAAAAAAAACACCACTCCAGAATATTTGGATGTGCTGACAGGATCAGGGCTTTTACTGGACAAGACCTTAATTGACTGGCCTGCCAAGAGGGATGAACAACAGAAGGGGACTGGGAGAGACCAGTTACAACACAAAATTCCACTTTAAATTACAGATTGACTCCTCCAGTATGGAAAGATCTGTTTACAAAAGCCTGCTGCAATATTATACATGATAAATAATTCTATCAATTTCCCATAAGTGACAGCAATACAGAAAATAAATAGCACCATGCTAGAAACGAGACAGGATTGGGCGTGGCTGAAACATGAAGCCAGGCAAGCCAAGCAACTAAAACTGCAGTTTCTCAAATGGCTGCTTCAGGCTTACACTTAAAGAGTACATCTATGGAAGCGCTCACTGCAGTATTCCTGGCCATTTAACAATTTTGGAAATATTTCTTTGTTTGTTTATAATGTTTTTTTGTAATTTCACTTTGGCAAAAAGGACAAGTTTTTATTATAAAAACTTTATTTTTCCTCTTTGGTTAAAATGTCATCTCAACATGTGTCATTTCTAACTTCTGAAAATTAGTCTCCAGTGTCTTGGCAATCAGGGGACCGAAGACTAACAAACAAATAATTAAATCCTAACTGGCATTCAGAAGCTATTGACACGTTTCCCAAAAAGTCGTCTTTGTTTTTCTCCCAAAACGAATTAGGTTAGGGTTCCTTCTCTCTTAGAGGTTGCAACATCTTTCAATATGGCTCCAGTCACACAGGCCTAGAGACCGCTCAGTGACCATCTGGCAACCACTGATCGTGATGGTAAAATGAGTATCACCTGACCTGCTGCAAGTTTGCTAAAGGGTGCTCGCACTTGGCGCGAAACTGATCACTAAAGCCACATTCAGCAGGCTTAGAAACTGGTCAGCGACCGCCTGGTAACCACCAGTCACCAGTCTCTATTCAACAACCAAAGACCTCGCTGTGATTGCTTTAGTCGCTAACAGGTTGCCACGTCACCGGTAGTTTGCATGGAAGGCGATCGTAAAAGTGTGAAAAGCAGAAACGGGAATTTAAGGGTTAGAGTTAAGCCAGGCAGCAGGAAAAGAGGGAGACCACAGAGAAAATTAATGGATGTAGAGAAGGAGAGAGGCGGATGCTGGGATAGGGTGAGATGGAGGCAGATGACCCCTAAAGTGAGCAGCTGAAAGAAGAAGAAAAACTGCAAAAGTAAGGGGATTTACAACTGCTTTTTCTCATACATTTAAAGCAAACTGGATAAGACTCAGATACTCTCACAATACAAAATCAGACAATAACATACATTATAAGTGAGGTACTCCCAGGACAGTGTCTGCGTACATTCATTATGCCACTCATTATGCGCCTAACACTCAGACAATATCCTTAGATGCTAACTAAGTAAACTGCTATTACTGCCATCTCCATCCCATTAAGGCTGCAAGCTTAGGCCTTCAGTAGACCTGCAGCTCTGCCAGCGATAAGAGTCCAAATCAACTCTGACATTACAAACCAGCCTATTTACTCTAATCCTGCACATGCCCGGTGACCCATGAAATGAGACTTAGTGGCTATTAGAACAGGAATTTTATCAAATGAGAATCATATAGCTTAAGATACATTTTGGAATATTCAGATATACTTCAATCAGTATATCTAATGTTACTTTTATAAGCTACTTAAGAGGAAATGTATGAGAAGATTAGCAATACAGAATTTTCAGAGACCTGAAGACTGCCTGAATAAAAGCTGTATGCGGGCACAGAGTGTCCCTCAGAGAGTGAAGGGTGTAAAAAGCCAGCATGTAAGTGTGGATGACAGGGTGGAGGATTTCTCAATATGCAACACTGGTGTGGTGCTGAACACCTGCGGGACACTGTGTACTGCCTGACATCAAAGAGCACACACACACGCACACACACACAGTCAAAGCATGCGGCAATACAGCAGAGAAGAGAGCTCCTTGTCTGCCTGATGTGGCTGCTCTTTCAGAGGCAGCATCTGGCACAAATCTCCCAGCAGCCCCTTTCCCTGGGTGACAGTCGGTGCAGCGAAGGGTCCATGCTCTATTCTTTCACACAGAGAGATAAGGAAGTACTGCAAATCTCCTCAAAGGCACCTCTTTATGCATGTGTGATCCCCTCTTTCATGCAGCAAAGTACATCACAGCTTCAGGTCAGGACCTCAAACAGTCCTCCGTGATCAATGCTGAGGTGAATCCTCTCAGATCCAGACCCTCCAAATGGACAAGACACTGCACTGTGCCAACTTGGTTGCAAAATGATCAATTTGCTTTGCACATTTTTTGCAGTTCTTTGAAAGAGTCACAACTTCAAATGTGGCAAGTTAACTTAGAAAAATAAATTTTATACTTGCTCATCACCCCTGCAATATCGGACAAGCACTTCTGCAGGTTTTGCATTAAATTTAGGTGACTGTTTTTTGGCACAAAAGATTAGATTAAACTTTATTAATCCCTTTGGGAGGGAAATTAAATAATACTTTGCTATACTGCAGATCAGAAAAAACACTGTTTTAAAGAATGACTCACACTAATAATGTGCCTGCATATCGTGAACATCTGAGCAAATGTTATTGTCTTTGCTTATTAGATTTTTACATTTCTGACCATGTTTCTTGGTCTGTGAGTGAGTTGGAGGCGGCAGGCTGCTTGAAAATAAAAATACCTCAAAAATACATCAGCTTTGCTGCATATAAATCAGTGCCAAGTGTTGGTTTTGAATGTACTTTGGCAATGTTTCCTGCACCCTGGGTCTCTCTTTGTCCTCAGTTATTTTTCTTTGCTTTTACAGTATCTCAGTCAAAGAGGTCGTGTGGTCGGTTCAGTATGTCTGCCTGTCTGGCTGATTACTCAAAAATCTATGGACACATTTGCAGGACTTTACCTGAGGTGGGGCTTAGCCCAACTAAATATTTTTCAAGTCAATTTAAATCCACATTTGGATCCAGGAATTTTTTTGAAGGATTCTTTACCCCTGAGTTAAAGGGTAAAAACTGAACTAGTTGCATTGTATTTTCACACAGACACATTTTCAGTAAGAACAACTGGGAGACACTGTTTTAATGCTCTCATGATCCAGATATCCTGCTGGATTTAGGGACTCAATTCATGCGTGGTGTGGGATGAAATTTCAGCCGTGGCAGAGGTGTGCATGTCACAACTGGTCTTGTTTAACTCTCAAACATCTGCTCACATACCTGGAGATGACTTACTGGGAATCGGTCATACTGGGAATGTTTCTCACCTTTTCTCAACTGTTTCACCACATCTTCCAGTCGCCAACAAATATATCGCCATCTCTCACTTTTGAGGAATTGCAAATCATTCCCGCTGGTTAGTAACTTCTTCAGCAGCTGCATAAATTTTTAATCATCACACCCGGTGGGTGAGACTTCATTAAAGAAGCAACATGAATGTTTTATTTATGCTTGTATCTGATGTTCAGCAGTGAGTGCGGCTTGTTCCTCGGTATCCACTATCCATCAATAGATCCCCTACAGAGCTGCTGGGTTCTGGCATGCAGGCTGCTCCACAGCCACAGGATGGATAATTAAAGGTCAATAGGCTAAACACTGTATCAGCATTACGGGAGGTTCCTTTACTTACGAGCAGAACAAAAAGCCATCTGGAAAATAAATATTATGTTAAGACATTTTCCTAAAAACTCATTTTGCATATGTTGCTTACAGCTGGAAACCCCACAGCTAAGAACCTGGAAACACAACCAATTCATTACACATTCATTCCTCTCACCAAAAACTGGCATAATCCAGCTGTAAGAACTGGATATATGATTATATGGTTCCTAAATGCTAGTAACAGTAATGCACATCAGAGTGGGAACACAAGCAAATGCAGTTCAACAATCCAGAGACACCCCTGACCTCAATGCTGCAGTTCTGGAAGAAATACTGAACATAATTCTATTTGGTTTCCTTTTTAAACATAAATATAAATTCAGGGATAAATGACAGGATTTCCTCCTACTAAATGGATAAATGGATAGGTTTGGATGAAATACTGACCACAAGTTCAAAGTACAATCTGACCTATAACAACATGTAACCAAATATGCGCAGTTTAAAAACCCTTTCCATTAATTAATTTATTATTCAAAAACAGGTCAGGCGATCCTGCTCCACTAAAAGAAGGCAAAAATGATTTCTGAGGTAGACAGAATCTGGGAATGACAGTGATTCCCTCTTCATCTCATATTAAAGTGTGTGAAAGACGAGACATTAAGGTAAGAGGGGCCAAGTATGAGGCTTTGGCCGTTATCCTAACACTATAAATAGGAGACTTTCTTTCCAATCAAACCTCTGACGACAGCACATCGACTCGCTGCTGTACTCCAACAAAGGCCTTCTTATCCCAGCCCCTGTGGTCATCATCACAGTGCTGAATATCCTTGAAAGCTACAAACTAGGTGCCAACTAAATCAGCTTTCCCTGAGCCACACAGCAGAAAGGCCTGGACTGAATTACAATCTCCAGGAGCCAAGAGTTCTGCTAACTCTGAATTCAAAAAGTTACTATATTGACCGCTTTTGTCATATAATCTCTACGCTTTGGCACTTTTGTCTTTACTTCACAGTTGGTGGTGTATGAACTGACAGAAAACATGCAGACATTGTGTCTTGTGACATGAAACAAGAGTAACTGGGTTCAATAAAACTGATGATGTCTTATAATCAAAAGGACATTATTAGGACTTCTGCAGTCCCATTTTCCATTTAATCTGATGTCGTGCTATAAGATATCCCAGCTCGACTACTATCCTTGAAGTTTCACTTAAGCGCAGTGAGGTGACTAATGCTGTGATTTGGTGCTATATAAATAAAACTGAATTGAACTGCATCATTATACTCTTCCTGCCCGCATTCTTCAAGCCGATCAGATGTTATTCTTTCAAAACCAACACAATTGCTAAATTTCTTCAGAAATTAATCTTACTGCCTCCAACATACAGACAGTATCCAACACCATCGTGTTTTTTTCTACACATTTAGCACATCCAACATTTAGCTACTGGCTTTAATCTCTCTGAGGATGCAGGTCCTATCTCTTATCTTCAAACAGGCCAACACTTAAAGATGTTCATCAACAAAGGATTTTAATCACTAAAGTTATCCTCAAAAATGGCTACATTTTTCATTAAAATTACACAGTTGGTATAAAACAAATCCAAGCAGCTGCCATACACTCACACAGCTACGTAACCAAGACAGTCCAAAAAAACAAAAAGATGCATCATTAATTCCTTTGGATTACAAATGCAACCACATAATCATTTATGCAAACAGGCTGAATCTATTTAGTGGGATGTTCTCTGATACGGTCGCACATTGATGAGTCAGCTAGGTTTTTACATTAAAATTTTACACAATTATCTGTAATGGTGATTACATACAATGTGTCACCCTCTGAGAACTCATGAACACTTCCTGCAGTGCTTATGAGCTTTCAATTTGAACTTCTTTGCATTGTTTTCTACATCTGTGTCTGTTTTAATGTGTGTATTAGTATTCAGGCGGGCCCGTGCTACAACAAAGGCCTAATTGTGCTTTCGCTCTCCTTTTATCCCATCACCCAGACATGAGGGGAGCTGTCGGGCAAGCATGCCACACCCAATTCACCGGGATCAAAATGCTGAACCCCCCCAGTCTCATGCTGAGAACCTTAATGCTCTCAAAGAGAATATCATAGTGATCACAGGTGCACTGCTGTGTTAATGAGGAGAAAAGGCTACTCCCTGTGCCCAGGCCAGTCCTACCCTCCAACACACACAACATAATTCAAAAGCAATGCTGTTTGGACAGTATAAAAAAAGATAGTCTCAATTCTAAAAGCAGACTCCATTACAAGACCCATCACCAATGGGGATATCCTCCTGCGAATAATGACAACGTAAAATAAATGTAGATGTCAGGATAACATTATAGCTCCATTTCATAATAGAAAACACTTCAGCAGACGTCTTATTACCTTCTGCAAAACTATTTTACCTAAATTTGGAGGCCTTGTCCTAAGCTTTTATCCAAATACTTCTGGTCACCATTGGGTTAGTAAACATATAATCCATCCATCCATCCAGCCATCCATCCTCTTCTGCTTATCCTGTTCAGGGTCACCTGAACATATGGTATGATGTCCGGGGGTCATCACGGGAGGATAAAAACATTTTAAATCAACAATGCAACAACCACAACCAGCTTCAACAGCAACAGGGCAGTGAAAACAGGCTGCTAACTGTGGTAATACAGTAGCAAACAGTTCCAACAGCAAACTGATGTCCAGGGTGAGAGTACCTCAACCCGGTGCAGTACTGGGCAATCAACTGCTGGCTACAACACTGCAAGTCCCTGTCAGTACTCTCACTGCAGCATTTTGGATCAGCTGAAGGCTTTTCAGGGAGCTTTTAGGACAGTCTGATAATAATGAATTACAACAGTCCACCCTAAAAGTAATGAATGCATGAATTAGCTTTTCAGCATCCTCTGAGACAGAATGTTACTAATTTTAGAGATACTGCGGAAATGCAAGAAATCGGTCTTGCATATTTGTTTAATATGTGCATTGAAGGACATATCCTGGTCAAAAATGACTCCAAGAGTCCTCACAGTGTTACTGGAGGCTGAGGTGATTTTAGAAAGCCGTGTTTCTGCTCATCTCTTGTTCTTTGTATGATGTAATAGTATAATGGCAGTTACTATTAACCTTTAAAAGTAATTGTATTTCCATTAATTACACTACCACTATTTACTTAAATGATACTGTAGATGGGTGCTCAGCTGAGCCATGGCCAATGCAGAAATTCAGATCTGCACCAAAAATATTCTGATTTCTTTATTTTCCCATCACTAAGTTTCATGAAATCCCTGCAGTTTTTGTGTAATCTTGCTCACAAGCACACATCTGCCGCTCTCTCTCCTGGGAAGAGGATTGGCCAGATTTACTTGAGCAAGAAGTGTTTCTGCAACTCATCTCTTATTCTCTTATATTATGGTCTGTGACATAATAGCATAACAGCATAATGGTTGTTACTGTTAACCTAAAATCATCAGATTTCCAGTTTACACTGTAAAAAATTCAACTTTTGGCAACCAGTCTTTTTGGATTTGCTTGGATTAATTACCAGACGACATGTTTCATTTTGCTAAAAAAGTTTAATTAAAGTGAATCTCTAGTCTCTATAGAGACCAGTCAGTGACCCCCAGAAAGCTCCAGTTACTAGGGAAAATGTGTATTTCCCTTACTTGGTGAGAAAACAGTGACATCCAGGAGTCTTTTCTTTATTTCTTTTTCTTCTTTTTTTTTTTTTAATTTTGGGCTTCCCCTGAATCTGGTGTCATCTCTTGCTCGGTCTAGCTGCCACAGAGGAGTTGGCAGATCTAGTTGATAAGATTCCAGGATAGGAAAACATCCATAGACAGGCATATCCAGACCCTCTTATCATTTTTTTCTCATCTTTCTCTTTTCTCTTCTACCAAACTGAACTCATGTTTGTTCAAATGTTGCTTCAGATATGAAAAGCAAGCATGGCTGAGCTCTGCAAAACCTACTGTAGGTCAGCTATGTTTTGATTTTTACATCTGAAGCCAGGTTTGAACAAATATGCATTCAGTTCTGTTGTGAGAAAAGATAAACACGAGAAAGCAAGCATGTGTCTGTGGCTGTATTCCTTCACTGGAATCGTTATCAACCACATCTTCCAGCTCCTCTTCAGCAGCTAGACTGAAGTCGGGATTCAAAAGAAGCACTCCCCAAAAAATGTATATAAATACTTTTTGATATCAGTGTTTTGTCTAGTTAATCAGTAAATAACTTGTTTATTGAGCTTTGGGTTGGGTGAACTTTTATTACTTGGAGGCTAGTGGGAGCGCAGCTGAGATAGTGGTAAACATTATAAGATGGGGGAGGGAAACTTGTGGTGGAGGTCAGAACAAGAAGCAAACAAAGCACATGTAGACGTTAGCTGCTCCTAGATAACTGCAAGCCTTCAGAAATCCTGCTCTAGCAATTACACAACTTTTTCTACAGCTGAAAATATGTTTATGCTTCACAACGTCCAAGTGATTGCTAACAGTAAATCATTAATCCCAGCGGCTGAAAACATCTTCACCTTCACCTTCCAGCAGCTTTATTGACCAGTTTCACAGAGTTAAAAGTCTGTATTTTCACAACAAACCTGCCCTGTATTTCACGTCAAAACACAGGCGTTGCTACCAGAAAGTAATAAACACTTTCTCCTGTTTCTCTAACAGGAGACAGATCCCTGCAGTCGGTCAGACACAATGTCAAACACAATGATATATCTGTGTTCAAAACTCATAACCAGCTGCATTGTTTGATATGAAAGTAGTGAGCAGCTCAGCGCCTGGTTTATCTTGATCTCCAGACTGGGAGACTCCAGTTCTCAGAGCTCAGCAGACAATATCCACCACTTGTTTTATTCAGTGGGCAGCAGCATGCCAAAACCTTGAGCCAGGGCCATGGTTATGACTGGATTCCCAGTCGTCCGGTGGCAATGTGTCCTGCTGGGCTGGGGAGGATGGAGGCGGCGGGATTCACGTTGACACAAGCAACTGTGAATAATAGGAAAGTCGCCCACATTCCCATGCTGCAGGGGATGGGGGAGCTGGGGAGGGGGACCAACAACACCTGTGGGCAGCCCATTTGTCAAGTGATTTGTGGGACGGAGTGTAGAAGCAGTGAGAACAGAGGAAGGAGGGCAAATAGGGGTGTGTGTGTGTGTGTGTGTGTGTGTGTGTGTGTGTGTGTGTGTGTGTGTGTGTGTGTGTGTGTGTGTGAATGGAGGATGGGGGGGTTAGCTTTGTGGACTTTTATCACAGGACCACACACAATGGCATGCCTGTTGATTTCCGCTCTTACACACACCTGTGCAACTTAAAAACTCACTTCCTGAAACTACAGATGGGAATGAATAAGCAGATCCAGCTGAACTGGCTCCAATGCATCGGAACTGTATGGCTCCAAGCTTATCGACTTCTTTTATCAACTAGGGCATGTTTTTCTGACAGCTGCAGACTACAAAACAATGATGTCATCGCAATAGAGATTTTCCACACCTGAGCCACGTACATGTCTTCTTGTTCTGTTACTGCACTCCGACTCAAAGATAATAAAATAGCTGCAGTGATGCTGAATGCCTGTGTGGGCCTCCATAAACAGAATCATTAATGGCACTGGTTTCAATAAAATCTTGTGTTTTTATTGTGCTTTGTCCAAATCCTCTCCAATACTGAGCTATTTCTCTATTTTTACTGCTCACTATCTACTCAGTTAACACCTAAGCTTAAAAGCCCCCAAAGAAAGATGACTAACACAGTTCATGCCTTCATTCAGAGACCAGTACAAAGCCAGTCAGTGGAGGCATTGCTCAATCTGCTCTATCCTTACACCTGTATTTCACACAGTGTAAACACAATGTGAAGCATTCAGCTATGCTCTAAAGTTCTCAGAGATTCACTCTCAAACTTGTTCTAACCACTTAGAAAATTCTGGTTATTACAAAGCCCAACCGATCGATTATGCTTAATTTAAAAAGGTGGACCAAGTGTTGAACCCACCAAACTATCACTGCAATTATACATTTGAGTCTGCTGTACTTTACTATCAGTGCACTGTTTCTGTCTTATGTCCCACCGTTTATTTTCAGTTCACTTAACCACTCTCATCAGCACTGCTTCCAACAGCAGCAGCAGTTGGCAGCTTTTAGAGAAAAAAAATAAAGGTCTGATAAATCTGAAGTCAGGCAGCAAACAGACAGACAGACCAGCACAGTGGAGAATTCAAAAATAACGTGACCACCAGGGACTTCTATGGTTTCTGTAATAGAGTGCTTTTAATTATACTATACTTGTAAAAACACTGACCGTCCATTATTTAACAAGTGTGGAAAGAACAGTGGCTCGCCAGCAGAAGAATCCACTCTCACAAGTGCCTGTAAGACAAAAGTTAGATAACCCAATTTTATGCTGAAACGTGTATAAATTAAGTTCCACAGATGAGCACACCGGGAAAATCCTTTGCTCAGAACACTGCTCTTTGATTAGGCGGTTGATCTTTTAACAGCGTCCAATATCAGGGCTGAGGGAGTGGGGGAGGATTTGATATTTAAGCATCTCTTTATCCTCTTCCTTTTGAAATGTCAAGTTCAAAGATCCAGACCAGCAGCCTTGATCTGTGAGCTAAGACGACCCAGAGAATTACCCGGCAACTCCTAACCGTCATCACATGACAGCTTCGAGGCGAGTCGCAAAACAGTACACAGTGAATGTTATTAACTCTGATTATATTAAAACCGGTAAACAGGCTTTCTGGTGTTTGCTCCTCGTGCTCGAGTCAGACCTGCTAAATCAAACCAAAGCTGTGTTTTCTCTGTGATGAAATCCTCACTGGATGTCTGAACCTTTTCTAATCACATTGAACTGATTCAATCAGGAAACTTTCCCAGGCAGACTCTCACATCCACACTGATGATATCTTCAGTTTGTGGAATTTTTAAAGCTGAAAAAAAAAAAAAGATTTTGATGAAAAGAAATTATATCCTGACTCCTAACTCTGAGCAGGGTGCCAGCATTAGTGAACAAGTTACTGCCAGTTCATCCAGAGTGAAACAGAGCATGATGCATTGCTGAACGTGACTGAATACTCAGGTGCTAGAGTAAAAACAGGACGCCAGCCTCCCTGTGACTGGATCAAATCTGCAGTCGCTCGGTGATCTCACTAAATGTTTCGCATTCTGCGACAAACTGCAAGTAGTTGCAGGTGACCAACTAGGTGCCCAGAAGTTGAGCGTGCAAAACCGTCGACCTCTGGGGGGACCATTCGATTACAAAGCCACTGCACAAGGTCTGGAAATAACTGCTGTCCAATAAATAGACATGTTGCAATCAATCTGAGTCAGTTTTCTCCAATGAGTGCAATTTGTCTGCAACATCTCCTTGCAACAGAGGACTAAACTTGTATTCTGATTATATTCCTCTATAAAAATCATATGCAACACTGTAATATTTGGAGAAATCACTCATCTTTTGCAGAGAGTTCCTGAGTTTATGCAAAACAGCTTTTGAACTTGACAGATCATATTTTATTTACCACAGATTTCTATCAGCATAAGAGTGACTGCTTTGTTATCAGCACCCATAGAACATTTAAGACTTGATCCTGTAAAGCATTTGAGAAATAATTCAGCTCAGTTAAGACATGTACAGGACAGATCACAAAGATAAGGTGATCAAACGATTAGAGCAAATGCTTCTGGCAGACTGAGTGCATAAATTGCCCGTATATGAAAACATAAGGAGATGAACAAGAGAACGTTAAGGCAGTATACCACTGGAAATGCTGAATCGGATATTAATAAAGTTGCAATATTAAAAATTAAGTTAATTCAGTAAAGTTTAAAAAGTTTGAAAGTGGGTTAAAGAAAATTCAGTTCCAAAGTATTCAACACCTCAGAGCTTCTGAGGTGAAGGCACATCTATCACCATGAACACGTCAGCACGGTGCAAAGCATGACTGCTTCCTATTAAAGGGGCAAACCACCGATTTAACACAAGAGACTCTATATGCTAACCATGGCGAGTATAACTGAACCCGTGGAAACGGTTATATACCACCGTCTCTGGAGTAGCTGAAAGAAGCAGATAATGCCATCTCAGCTTGGGCTTGGAGAATTCAATTTTTTAGAAACTCTACAATATAAACTTGGGACTGAGTCACGGAGGCACCATGGGAAGTTTGGGATGAAATGTTACCAGAGCTTGATCCACACAAAAAACTAATGCTCTCTGCTGCTTCGATTTTTTTTAACCTATCAAGAGTGCCCTGACTTTATAGCAGGGCTGTCCTTAATAGAAATTTCTGGGCATTTTTTTGGGTGCTGGTCATTACATCATATATCCAAAGTAAAAATGGTGGCTTTGAAAATAACTGTTGTGCTCTGATTTTGATTCTGTCCCACAGAAAGTTAAAAGCAACAAAATGTCTTGTATGTGGTTCTTGCACAATTCCCAGCCTCCCTGAGGGGGGGGGGCATCTCACTCACCAAGTAAAGTTTTTGTGGGAGAGAAAGACTCCCCCCACTAAGAAAAACAGTCAAACAGTTCACACTAGGTGCTGTTTAAAAAAAAAAAATGTTGGCAAAAATTAAGTTGAACTTAAGAACTGCTGTTATTAAAAGGGAGTACTTGAAATGGTTTACTATTACACATAAAAAAAGAAAAGAAAATATAAATCCTGAAAATCAAAAGCGCTGTCCAAACTAACGATCATCTGAATTAATCATCTTAAGAATCGAATTTCTGGGTACAGCCTCACTTCTCAAAAGGTAAAAAAAAAAAGGAAAATATTGATTTTGTTTCTTACTGCCACCCACACCAATTAAAAGATGAAACCCAACAATGAACTGACCTTAGAAAACCGTAGTCAAAGTGACTTTACAACACGTATCTGTTCACTCCTGGGAGAAGCGGATGTGAAAATGATGCTGATAATCAGACAACATCTTTGTCACAAGGTAACGAGCGCTGCATGGCTGGGACCCAGTTGTAAAGAACAATATAATAAAGATCATTTCAATAGGAGATGAGACAAAAACTGATGACTAGAATTGGCTTAAAATATCAGTCAAGAAGACTGCATCATGAACAGCTGTCTTGAAACACTCTGAAGCATTGCTTACTCCTCCATTACGACTGACTGTGTGTTCTGTACCCTTTAATAAGCACTGTGCTTTTTTTTTCAGGCCTGTCGATACCAATGTTCCTGGTCTCTGCTGGGCAGCAGATGCCAAGCTGGCTGGAGGTGGCGGAAGCCCATGGTGTTCTGACTCCTCCGGCCCTGCAGGGGGCT
Organism: Archocentrus centrarchus; assembly: GCF_007364275.1. Classification (NCBI taxonomy): domain Eukaryota; kingdom Metazoa; phylum Chordata; class Actinopteri; order Cichliformes; family Cichlidae; genus Archocentrus; species Archocentrus centrarchus. The sequence goes on from NC_044359.1 coordinate 12,548,571, forward strand.
TTGCATAGTCAGAGACTTCTTCAGCAGGTTTTCTGCTTGTTAACCATACTTGGATACTGTCTGGCATGGTTTCCAAAAATCTAGTTGCCTTTGCCCAGCTTTGGTTTTTTTGTCCTTCTGTCTGTAACTAGGTGACAGTGTATATGGAAAAGGAGCTTAAACTGAATCAAGCAGCTAATGACTGTGTAACACTTCAGGAGCCATCATTTATTAAATGGGAGCCTGCATGGGGTCTGTTATATCAATTTGACTGCATATTAGATTAGTATGACATGTTGCAACTTAAACATGGGGTTAATCCCACCTCCAGCGGGGTCTTAAAGCTGAACACCTTTTATGTAGTGTTAGACTACTTCTATGTACTTTCAGGAGGAATGAGCTGGAGAGAAACAGCAAGGTCTGATACTTCACGCTACCAGTCCAACATATAAATGCACCACAATAAAACATAAGAGCACTGAATGAAACCTGAAGAGTCTGCATGTTCATTCACAGCTGACGAAAAACCTCTCTTCTGCATCCATTTTAGATACTAATTAAGATCAGGGTCACTTTGACAACAGGTCAAGAAGAGCAGCCACATCCAGGTCCGTCAGTCTCCGTGGGGGTGTCCCTGCCACATGCCCCAACCACCTCAAATGACTCCTCTCAATACGGAGGGACTGCAGTTTGACACTACGGTCTGCTCCTGTCGCCCACTGATGTTAGAGGAACTACAGGGAGACTTCGGCTAAGATGAGAGTCGTGTTTTCGTTCCACCTCGAGGGAAAATGGGCATCTTTGCTGCTGTTCCATCTCATCTCACAGATGAGAAATGCATTTAGAGAGACAAAACCACTTACCACCACACAAAGACTGTTACGGCTCCCTCCACGGTTTGTCAGTTTGTAAAAGCCTGAGAGCAAAAAGTCACCTGGGGACCTCACTGTTGCCCATGTCACAGTCTTTGTAATCTGTTATCTGTGGTTTCTGTTACAATCATTAATTTACCTTCCTTTGTGTGTTTGAATGCTGGTTCCTTTTCTAAATTTGTTCTGTGTTCCTTGTCTGTCTCTTATTTTCAGTTCCCTCCTGTTTTGTTTTAAAAGTTAGTTCCTCCTGTGACTTTGTGCTTTTACCTCCCTTGTGCCTTTTCTGACCTTGTTGCTGTCTTGATTGAATTCACCTGTGCCTTATTATCCCATTTCCTGGTTTGTGTATTTAATCTTAATTTTCTCCCTATGTCAGGTTGTCAAGGTGATATTAATGGAATGTGTCTTAAAATGAAAAAGTGTTCCTTCAATATCCAGAGCAAACTTTATCTCTTCTGTGAATTTTTTCCAAGACATTTAAGTCAAAGACCAAAGAAAGAGGAAGCTTTGAATCATTAGCAGCCGTCTTGTCTGTGACAAACATTCATTTTAATATGTTTGGAGCAGATTATTTGCTGCTATGAAGCAAGATAACCCAGCACAGTAAGCGTGATGTCTTAATTTGGTTTTGTGTCAAGTTATTTATTGAGCTGAGTGCTTTCAGGCACAAAATACATTATCACTAACATGCTTTTCATTTGTATGAAGAGAAAAGTCCTGTTTGTCATAATTCATTTTAGAAAACAAGTACAGCCTCATAAATAATAAATGCAATAAAAGAAATATTGGCAAATTGTGTCAAATCTGCATCTTAGGTGTCAAAGATGCAGCTAAACAGCTAACCACAGGACAAAAAAGGCTTTATCTTCATTGTCCTGAACTATTTCAGTCTCAAGTCCAGTTTTCACAATGCAAGGGACAGTGTTAACCTGGAGTCTTGACATGCCTTTACACTTAAATTGCAGTTGTAGAAGAAGACCCCTCCGCCCCCCGAGGCAGATTCCAAACCCTGAACTTGAGCTGCAAAGGTAGATCACATTACAGCTCTCATCACACAGGTCTTTAAAAGCCACTGCTGTGTCTGGCAGCCACTAAACTGCCCCTAAAGTCAACTCTGTATCACGTCTCTTTAATATAATCCTGTCTGTGAACTTAGACATCACCCTTTGGCATCTGATTCCTATCTGGGAACAAAGACCGTTATCACAGCCGGGATCGAGAGCAGTAAGATGTTCCAACAAAGGCCTAAATGCTCTGTTATAGCTACATCCAAATAAACCTACATTATTCCACCTTCACACTGAGGGAAGGCACTCTGTTCAGTCAGAATACATATTTTTAGCTATTTTCCAAAACAAATTCAGCTCATCTCACTTACTGCAAGGCATCTGTCTGCAGTTCCTCCCACACATTTGCCCCATGACTTCTGGAAGCTGACTATTGTGTGCACACAGACTGTCTCATTTTCATTCATACAAACGAGAGACACGACAGGGAAATAATTAGAGGAAAAGTGTATTTTGTTTAGACAAAATTTAACATTTGCAAATCCACTTTTCTTGATTTCTGATCTTAGAAACATTAAACAAACAAGCAAACAAAAAAAATCTTCTTTACTACTTAAATCAGATATACGTTCCCAAATCTTTAGAGATTTAAACTATTAGTTTGGTGAGATATTAAATCTTTTAAAGGGAATTTTAAATGCAAAACTAAAAATCAACAGTACCAAGTATTGATCTGAAAGTAATACCGATACTGAAAACAACTGAATATTTGTGCCCCTACTGTTAAAATGATTCAGGAAAACAAAGAAACTGAGAACATTTCAGACAAATTCCACTGTCTGATCAACAGTTGGTGTTGGTTTTCTTTAATTGGTTAATTTTCTGCCTCTCTTGCTGCTCCTGGGGGACACTTAAACAAAGAGAATCAGCCCTCTGGGGAATCAATCGTACAAATGCCCTGCGAACACTTACTGAACAACAGCAAAAGGCCAAAAATAATTAGCCTGCACTATGAATCAGCTAAAGGGGAGAGTCCCACTCAAAGCATGAAATGTGAGTTAAATCAGACCCTCTACCTCTGCACTGATGGTTGAGCCTTAGGGGCTGGGATAACATTAACAGGCTCTCTAATGCTGTTCCTGCCCACTGTATAATATCATGCGCAGACATGCCTCCACTCCTTCAGACAAACTTTATTTTGCAAAGCATATAATGCCGGTGGTGTTTTATCATGTTAGCCTAGACATCATGTGCAAATTTCACACTAACAATTCAACAAGAAACCCTGAAATTTTGACAAGTTACAAAAGGCCGTCAAAACCAGCCCTTGAGAAACAACAACACTGCCAGACGCATGCTATATCCATGGCATGGCACAGCCCATTAGATTGAAGCAAACACCATGAAAGGCTGTCTGGTTAGCCCTGGGGTCGTCATGAATATTCATCTGCACATGCACAACTGAACACAGAGATTTCTTTTTAACCATCAAAGTCAGTCTGGATTCAAACTGGTTTCATTTTAATTTAGCAGATGTGAATGCAGGTTTATGTGGCAGGGAACCGACTGGCGCAACGCCAGACATAATGAGCCTCATCATTTTATCTGGAGGGAGATAAATAATGAAAGGCAGTACAGCTAATGATGTGATGGTAAATGCATTTGACAGGCTATTTTTTTCATCATGTCTTTTTCCTGATGGCTTAAAACTATCAAAATCTAAGACAAGTCTTTGTTTCCTACAGGCAAAAATATGACATTACTCTGAAAGAGGAGAAACTGCCAACAGGACAAGTTGTCTTGATGTGGCAAAAAAAAACCCTAAAAAAGCTAAGAAAGAAACCAAACAGGGAAAACACTTTTATATAATTTAACTATTTTTGCACACTAATTTCATTTCTGTGCAGTTTGAACGTAATGATTTATGGTCACACTAATTTCTTTTTTGTCCTGTGTGTGCACGCCATGGTAAAGCAAACAGAGCTGAGCAGCGGATGGACGCGTTGAAGACTAAGTGTGAAACACCAGGTGAAAATGATTGTCTTATAGATTTGTTTCTGAAAAAAAAAAAAAGTAGGAAGACCCCTGTTGACCCCACGACCCGTCCCACCCTTGCTTTACTGACCCACAAACGCCCTGAAACAGTCAAACTGCCACTTTATGTTTGGCATCTGTCACAATTAATCAGTAACCCCATAAGGCTTTGTGCTCTTTGCTCTTGTCAGTGACTCATTGTCAGTATTTACTATTTTGTTACTTTCGTCATATATGGTCAGGTTATCACTTTGCAATTTAATCCTGGTTATGGGCCACATGCTGCTCTAAATTTATTTCTCCACTGACAGCTCGACAGTTTGACATAAAGTCAAAGAACAATAGAAATCAACGGACTCGTCATTCATTAGGACAATGGCGTGGTCTAAGGGGGAGCCTTGAGCAAATACTTAAGAAGCTTTGTGGCATCTGCATTGTTCCAAGAAGAATCATATCTCATATCCATTACGAGACCTCTAAGCAATGACATATTCCTGTGGTCACATTTCACAAACACCTGAACCCCTCCGGATGTCAAAGGGAATCTCTGCTTCCCACTTTCCAGGAGTAATAATTTATGGACCCTTTTGCAGCAAATTGTAAGCAGCAACCTTCCTGATTAACAGATAAGTTCTGCTCTAAAGATGTGGCACTCCTCACTATTATTCACTGCCTGCTGCTCGAGGCACAATTACAAAACATTTCAGGACCAACCTAATGTAATAACTGTAATAAAAATATTTTTTACAAAAAAAGTCTAAATATTGTTTCAATTTCTGTACAATCCAACTTCATTTGGACGAATTGGTAAATTTTACAATAGCTGGCTGCACAGTGACTTCATCAGCATCCATAATTTAGGATCTTAATTTCTCAACGTTACTCTTCACAAAACGTAAAATGTACGACAATGATCGAGCTTGCATCAGACGGCAATGCCAAGAGTGAAAAAAAAATACCATCAGATCCAAAAACAATCTGGTTTGAATTCAAATTATTATTTTAATTAGGAAGTAATTATTACTGTCTCTAAGAAACTGTTCTTGGTTGGGCTTCCCACATGAGAGGTAATGTTTTATATACCAAAGAATAATTTCATAAGAAATTTTACATGATTTTGACTTAAATTTTTACTCAATAAATCATATAATAGTAAGTTAAAAATTAAACTAACTAAGCTGTATTACTTCACCAATATATCGCAGTATGGAATAAACCCCATCCTTTTGTGTGCTCTCCTGAGAGAACTGTTGACTGCAACAATAGCAAAGCAAATACTCCCAGGCTCTGTCCAATATACTCCAAAAACAAAGCAAAGAAAGGGGCATGAGAGAGGTGTGTGAGGGGACAGAGTATGTGGGGGGGTAGCTCAGAAAAAGGCGGGAAGGAGGCAAAGACCATTGTGGTGTAAAGTTTCTCTGTAACACGAACCCCTGCTTGTTGCCCCACGGCAGATTGTGCCTTGCCCGATGTACTGGCGTCAGGTGTGAGCAGCTGCTGTTTAAGCTCTGTTTGTGGACCAAAAAGGGAGAGAAGTGGGAAAAGGAGGAAGGAAAGAGTTCTCAATGAAGGGAATACTGGAGGGTTTTTTGTCTCTCGCCCTGGCACTCAAGGGACTGCTGCCAGGACTTGGACTGTGGCCCAAGACAGTGCCATGTGTCCCACAGATGGGCCTTCTAAATATGAAGGGACGTCATGTACAGATGGCCAATTTTGCCTGGGCACAGCTTAAAGACAAATGGCCAAATCTGCTGAAGACTGAAATACTACGAATGAATGTCTTATTTTAAAACAAAGAACAGGACTGTCTCATGCTATGTGCACATCCCTAAATACATGGAGAACCGATTTTAACCCAGTCACTTTGATTGTACTCCCTGTACTGAAGTTTTTCAAATAACACTTATACTTCAATATACTTGCATAAAAAAAGACTTCTTCCATCAGTATCTAGTGATTATCAAATCCTTGGGGTCTGTGTGTAAAACTACATAAATGCACTGCACATAGAAAGCACAGGAGTCACGAGTAATCATACATTTCTCAGTAAATATAAATTTTAACCAAAAATTTAGGCTCCCAGGAACATATTGTCCTCTAATCATCGTTTTCCATTGCAGAAATTCGCAGGCAGTTTAAGGCGCCTTTGTACGTGTTCAATCCAAAGAAAGTTCCCCCTGTAGGATGTCTTTCAGGGCCATTTTCAGGGAATAAAAGAAGCAGCTTTTCAGTGCAAGGTGCTCCTGAGCGTCTCTGAAAGACTTCTTGCTGGGGCTTGACCCTGATTGATTAAACTCGTGACTAGGACTCTTCCAAATACCTTTTTTTTTTTGGTGGCTCCAGAGATCCAGAACCAGAAATGTGAGTATTTTGAGATTTGGTGGGGGTAGGAGAACTGTGATGTTGACTCACATTGTCCCTATACACAGAAATTAAAGAAATCGGTTATACTTATAAGTAAGATACTTAATAAGAGACAGAAATTCAGAAGCAGCAGAAAATGTCTCCAAGTCTCTTTTTTTAGTGCACTTCTTGTTCTCTTCCTGAAGAGAGCAGAAGGAGAGAGAGCGCATTGCTTTTTTTAAGTCCCCAAAGAGCTCTGAAAAATTGCTAAGTTGGCAACAATGAGATGAACCGAACATGGTAATCACTGCTGTGAGTGAGCTGTGAGAGGGATGTCACGCACAGCTGAGATGGTCAATATTCCTGGACAAATATCCAAATATTCCAGACTGCTCCTCCCAAATATAACTAACAACAAAGCACATTTCACCATGAAGGTTAACAAAAAAAAAAAATTAACAAAGCAGAAACCATGTTGTTGGTCTGGATTGCAGTTCTGTGCTGCAGTGGAAACAAAGGCTCTAAGGCGATGATTTGCAGTGCACGGGCGCCTGTGGTGTAAATCTTAAGTTCTGACTAAGCTGACATCATCTGCATGGCCAATCCAACTGGGTGAAATATACCTCTACATCACTTTAAACTCTGCTCTTGTAGTACTGCATAGAAATAATCAATCCAGTGCAGGCAGTGCAGCCAAATCCAATATTTGCGAGTCAAAGATGGTTGATGAAAAAAGGCCCTGAGCACTCTCCCGACAAGACAAGAAAAAACTTGAATCTGCGAGATTCCAGGAAAAAAAATTACATTTCTAAGTGTTTTTTAAAGGACTAAATATTTTTTTAAAAACTGAACTTAACGTGTTTCTAGAGAGATTTTTCATGTTTCTGACACTATGTGATATCAGTTTAATCCTCCAAAACAACTGCATGACAAATTCTTTACCTCCTGAATAAGCACGCAGCTTCCGAACTCTCAAGAGTAATTTCCTGCATCCTTCCCTTTGACTGAATTTGCTTAAACAACCATCTCTAGCTCTTAAACGAGGTTCTACGTTCTCTGAGGTGATTGTTCACTTTATGGATTTCTCACTGTGGTGAATGATACGCTCTGAATAACACACGAGGCGAGGATGTTTTGGGGCAGCTCTGAAGCACCAGAAAGGTAGTCGATACAGGAGAGTCCCTCCCAGAAGGCCAGGGATCAAACTACAGAGGCAGCTGTTGGAAATAAAATCCCACTCAAACATCAACCATCCACTACACTTGCAAGACAAGGCCCTTGAAAAACCTTTCAATTTAGGCTTAAGGGTAGACGTCAGCTCTGTTCCTGCCAGCTAAACAGCTACGGCTTTGATTTCCTAAAGCATGTCTTGGATCTTCAGAGCATGCACTGGCTTCAAACCACAATCTGAAACAACACCAATGAGTGCTCAAATCCTTTTTTCCAGTTTGTTGATTTGCAGCAGCAGAGCAGACAGGTTGAGTAGCTCTAGTTTCAAAACAAAAGGTATCAAAAGCCTGTTGTGTTGGTGCCAGCACACATTCAAAATTGTACCTGTATGCCAGGTATGTTCTCTAGGAAACGATGCCACTTGGCTCATATTTTTCATCAGCAACACAGGAAAATGCTCGATTTGTTATCATACAATATCCCCTCCTGGCAAATGAGCTTAGCAAACACTTATATAGCTATGTTATGTTAAGGCAAATTAAACCGCTTAGTTAAAGTTACAGGTAGGTGGTGACCTTTGTTAAGCACAGAAAAAGTCCAAAACTGGCATAAAAATAATCCTTCACCATCTTTCCCCAACATTTAATAAGTATTTCAATATACTAAATATATCAAGACATGCAAACCTTGGTCTTAAAGTGTCCTGCTGAATAACACACAAGGTGTCATTAATCTATTTAGAGGCTCTTAAGTCTGAATGATCAGTTAAAGTAATGAAAAAAGTTAATGCAATTGGTTGTATTTATTTACCTGCCCACAATGCTGACCTACATGTTAGCTGAATTAGCTTACATATGCCTAATGCTACAGCAAGTCACCATTATAATACTACAGGGATCAAACAGCACACTCTCTTTAATGAAAACAAAGAGCCAATACATTAGATTATATGGCTGTCATGCCTGGCTATCACTCAGGCAAATGCACTAATCCCGCATGGACAACTGCAGCCAACAGCTGCACACTTCCTGCCACATCCAGACAAGCCCAGCAGCAGAGTTCGGGCATTCCCAGGCATTCAGCCATGGAGACGGATGAAGAGGAGGTCAGGGAGACCAGGCAGTATTTACTAGAAGAGACTGACTCACTGGGATACATTATGACTCATTTTTTTATTCTTTACAAGCTGCAAAAATGTTTTCTTACCAGCCAAAGAAATTACCTGCAGATTTACTGCAGATACACTGTACACAACATTTTATAGCATATTTATATCTCTATAAATTTATTTTCATATTTATTTTTCAATATGAGTTAACATGAATTTGAATGTCTCAATTACAAGATTGGTAGTTTAATAATTCAACAGTCTATATTTCAGTTTAGAATATCAATAAATGTATATAAACCACAATGAATTATAAACAGTGTTGTTGCAAAGCACTGCAAAATCATAGCTTATCATCTAAAAATAATTATTTTCATAACTGAACAATCTGAGAAATATTTAAAGTAGACATTTTTAGAAAAATTATATATGTAGACAACCAGGAAATACTTACATTTAAGGGTCTGAAACTAGAGATGGTCTGACAGTTGTGTTAGATAAACTTCCACTGCTATCTATTCATTATATGTCAAACAACTAATAAATTACTAAAAGCCCTTCAGTTGTGTATTTATTCTATTGTAAAGGCTGGACAGTATGTAGATTTGTTCTTGGTTTTCTTGATAAATTTTCAAAAAAAATGTAAGTTGAGACAATGCCACTGTTACTGATATAATCTGATTTTGATATTAACCTGTTTGCACTCCATCTGTTCCAACAATAAATAGTATCCACAGGTTTGAAGGTGTGTGTGTTACAGCTGCATGAGTGGCAACAGTTTGTTGATTTGTGGAAACAATGTATGATAGTAATTACTCTCTTTAATAGGGCTGCCAGAAACATTGATCCTCAGATACTAATTGATACTAAAAATTGGATTAGATACTTATTTGCTACATTATCGATACAAACAGGGCTGTCTTTGACTCCTCCAGCTGACCCACAAATTCACAAAGCCCCTCCCTAAAACAGACTTTAGGAGGAATTTCTTTTCAACAACAGTGAAGTACTGAGCAGTTATCAGAAATGTTAACCTGGCTGGCGCACACATTAATATTACTTGCTTAACTATTAAGCCTTCATTACACTGTCCACATCCACAAGTCCACTAGGGTCCGAACAGATCCGAGTGCCTGCCTGTTTTTTGTGACTGTGTGGACTTGTCTGCGTAAAATCTGAATCACAATGTAACAACTACACATGCACTCCAAGTGGCAGACTTAAAGTAGACTTCCAAGAAGTATAACAGGTACGGCTGCTCGACCATCGGGTCTACAGTTGTCCATGTTCGCATTGGAGTATAATAGAGGCTTTAGCAACTACCTGACGGCCACTAACCCAGCCTCAGGTGGTCACAAGCTAATGTCCTTCTAGTGCTGGTCTCAAGCCTGAAGGTATGTTTATCCAACAGCCACATTAGCCCTCTGTTAAATCATCATTAATGTAGCAGCAATGGCTAATAATAAAATGATAACGTTAATGTTTTCCAGGCAGGTAGCAAACATTATTGGCCCTGGTCATCTGTTACATTATAATAGATGGTATTAATTTAACAGGACAACTCAACTGTTTGTGTCTAGGTAAAGATGTTTTTAGCAGTATCTATGAGAAACTTACAATATTTGTCATGAAAACAATTCAATTTTATTTTTATAGCACCAAATCACTACAAACAGTCACATCAAGGCGCTTTATATTCAAAGGTAAAGACCCTATAATAATTACAGAGAAAACCCAACAATCAAAATGACCCCCTATGAGCAAGCACTTGGTGACAGTGGGAAGGAAAAACTTGTTTTTAACAGGAAGAAACCTCCAGCAGAATCAGGCTCAGGGAGGGGCAGTCATCTGATCTCAGATTACACCTTAAAATTATATTATTAACATTTTTGCAGTGGATCAGTCAACTTAAAAACAGCGTTGTCACTGATATTATTACTTATATTGTTCTATTCTTTATTTTAAACAGGAGCACTGCTGAGGGGGGGGCCAATGTTCGTGCTGATTTGGATTCACAACAGGGGTCAAAGTGCTGCTGTAGTAAAGTCAGTGATCAACTGTGTGAAGTTTGATGGGTCTAGCTTGAACAGTACGCATCTACGGTGCGAATTTGAAGTTCCTTGGTGATGTCATTCTTCAGTTATCGCATTCACAAGGTTTTCAGAAAGCTTGACCTCTGACCTTTAGCTCGAGGTGAAGGTCAACGAAATATTTCGTCGATGCATCTATGGCACGAATTTGAACGTTCTAGGTCACATCGTTCTTGAGTTGTGGCCAACGTTAAAGTTTTTGTCGAAGACAAAAGTCGATGTCGATGACAACAGCTCGACTTTTTCTTTTAAACAACTGAGCTAAAAAAAAAAAAAAAAAAAAGAGACTCTTAATTTTTTGTAATTGTGCTCCTGTGGTATTGAAAATGGTATCAAGTATTTTCCTGGGTATCAGTATCGAACTCCTAAAATACAACAGACTCCTTTGACAAAAATTGTTGTTTTACCCTGCAGGTCATGGAAGTTGCTGGTCTACCACTGTGTGACCTCACTGTTTTTAACAGGTTAGTCCAGTTCTTAAGTAACCCTTTTTTAAACACCAAAGTCACACAACAACAGAAACAAACCAACCAGTTGATGTAACAATAAAGCAGCAACTCTTATCTTCTAGCAGGTAAACTGAATAACAGACTTTGGGTGATGTAACATTTATCGGTACACTACGAAACAGCTTTTCTTTCTAACATCATAAAGAAATATTTATTTAAGTAAGTTGCAGCAGCTTCTGGCTACGGCTTGTGACACTCACATATGTTGTTGTTATACCAAGATATATATTATACAAAGATGCCTGCCAATGTTCTGAAAGCAAGAGGCAATTTACACACAAACTTACAGCGGCTCCCTCAAACCCTCCAAATGCACCGAAGGATAAAACCTTATTTGGTTAGAAATATTTCATAACAGCATTAACTAAAAAAAACCTGCCTGTTGTGCCTACTCTCTGTTCTGCAAATGTCATCGTAAAAGCTCAGCCACTGCTCAGATTTACTGTTCCATCACCATTCCCGGACCACTCGCCCATTCTTGTAACAGAACATGACCATCATACTGATGAACACTGGACCCTGAAATCAATAGAGGTTTGTGTACAGTGCATCAACCAAGCTTTATGTTTGGGTTCCTTCTCATACTCAGGATGGGTTCATTTCCATGCAGCAGAAATGCTTTTAGCCGCAAATTGTATTCGAGTAAGTGCCCTTCAAGGCCCATTAGAGAGTAGGTCAGTTTTGACAGGGTTGGTTTAGAAGCTCTTTAGAGGGCCGTGGTCTCTACCAAAGGCTAATGACCTAATCCAAAAACAGACAGCTTTACTTGGTCTCCAGAGGAGGTAGAGGGGAGATGAGGATTAAATAGAGGTAACCCAATTAAGACAAGGCTGATAGAGTTGAAAAAAACAAAACAAAACAGGGATTTAAGGGAAAAAAAGGGGATATGGTCAGGACAGAGTGAGTGTTGTCCTGTTGTGAGATGCTACATGGAGATGGAGGATGGTTTGGGTGGGGAAAAACTGACTTAATGAGTTTTGATTATTTTTTTGCAAATCTGAATCTAATAAAATCTAATAATAATAAAATAAAAACGGTGAAGAATTAATCTTCATTTTTCATGTTCATTTAAAAAGACCATCCACTGTGTTCATGTAGGACTGTGAGATAGATATCACAGCTGTATCATCGATATACAACAGACCATTTTTTCTGACTTTGGTTGATCAACTCCTTCAGAATGAAAAGCTGCATATTATTATTATTACTCTACACTGGCTAGATAAATAGTAGGATTGCAGTTAGCTATCCAAAGAATTCATTAATTTGGTGTTTCCCTGGCTAACCTAATGCTTGGTCTACAAAATGCCATAAAAACTGGTGAAAATCACCATTATTAATTTCCACAGCCCAAGCAAATGGCTTAAAATAGCTGGATTTTATTGTTTTGAACATGTCCAAAAAAACACCCAAAAAGTCAAAATATTTAAACTGAAAAGTTTCAGCTGACCCACCTTTCATGTTTCCCATGTGATTCTGGTTACCACACCAGTTTTTGAATAGGTAATGTAATCTAAAGGGACATAATATTGTAACAAAGTCCAATGTAAAAAAAACAAACAAACAAAAAAACAAAAAAGGAAGAACTTCATTTTACAGGAAAAGCTAAAAAATCAGCAAAAATTCATTACTGAGGAGCCAAGTGTGGCATTTTCACAGACTGATCATTCAACCATCATCAAACCTTAAACTAATGTTTCCTTACCTGTTATGTTTGATGAGCTCCTCAGTCCTTAAGACATGCTGCTTTTCTCTGTCTTACTGTAAATACCTTTGGATTTTGCGCTCATATAGATCAAACAATACATGATAATGCATCACCTTTGACTATGGGGAAACGACGGGTATTTTGCCCAATTTGAGCCAATCTGGACAAGAAAATTAAAGAAAAATGTTCATAGCAGCCCCGCTAAAGGAATCTATAAACGGCTTCTAACCTCCAAAGCTCCCAGAAGTAAATGAGTCACGCCTTTGCAAAAACATTCAAAATCATAAGTTAAACTCAAACAGGCTCTTAAAAAGACAAAAGCTATACAGATACACAAGCAAACACACACACACACACAGCACTGTTTTGTGCTTTTCTGTTTCATCACAATAGTGTCTGGTTTAACTGATGAAAAATAAAATGCCCATGCCCTCGAAACTCAAGTCTCTTCTAAATTTGGTGCTGCGGTCTATATGAAGTGTTGCGGTTCTTTAGAAGTTCACAGCAGTCGCATTAAACCTTTACCAACTTCCTTCGCAGACTCTGAGAACAGTTTTAACACAAGCTTTTCAAACGCACGTCTCAGCCGGGCGCACATGCGCGTGGCTCTGCGGGCTACAGCGACGAGTTTGATGGTTAATTAGCGTCAATTACGCAGTAATTCATTACACCTTTAAAGGTCCTGTTTTACTAGGACGACTAGTAACTTGAAAACGTAAACGTGTAAAATTTGTAGAAGTCAACACCATATAGTTTAACTATATGTAAATTAGGATGAAAATTCAATACCGCAGCCAAAAAGCTTGTTAATAGGCGAACATAATTAACTCCGTACAAGCACGCGACACGAAAACACATCAACGCCTCGAGTCAACAAAAGAAAAGGTCTCAAAACTGTCACAGCATCCAAGAAAAGCCACACACTGTATTCTCATTCAAACTCTGCGCTCCTCCGCGGAACTTTTTTTTCTTTCTTTCTTTTTTTGTAAATAAAAACGCACAAAAAGGGCGCTTTTACTTTTCGTCTGAACTTACCGCTCCCGTGCAACAGGCAGACCTGAAGAAAGAGCAGCAGAAGGAAAGCCATGTCTTCTCCGCGTCTCCGTATGCAGTCCAAAACAAACTGAAGCCAAGTGGTGCGTCGACGAGAAGTTAGCAGCCCGGAGGAGACGGAGGAGAGCGGGGAGAGAGAGAGGGAGGGGGCGGGGTGGAGGAGAGAGGAGAGAGGAGAGGGGAGAGGGGAGGGAGCGCAATTAAAGTCTCAGGCTGGCTGGGCTCTCTTATTGTGGGGCCTTAACGTGTGTGGCAGAGGCAGCTTATCTGTGTTTTCTTCTGCTGCAAATTCAAACTGCATAGATTTCTTCTTGGTGGAAACTCCTCAAGGTCACTGTTTAATATGCCCACCTTATCACGCCTCCGCACCTTTGAGGCCAAATCGCATGGCCTGTTGGCTGTATTCAGCTTAAGTGGGGCACTTTATTTGCACTAATACTTAAACGAAGGTTAAAAGTTTATTTATACACAAGTCTGAAATTTAATTTAAGAGCTACTGCACTGGAGATTTTGTGAAATATGCTAATAAGGTGTCTAGATGAGAGTGATGCCACATATCTAGAGCCAGCAGGCAGTTAGCCCAGTTTAGCATCAATTCTGAATAGTAGCTTAGCAAAATATGCCTACTAGCATTTATGAATCTCACCAATTAAGATTCTGTATCTTTTTTAATAGGCTACATACAGAAAATACATGCAAAAAGGGAACAAGATGCTCTCACATGAACTATATTGCATTATTTCTTTGTCTCTGACTTTGCGCAGACTGTAAAATTTAAATATGCTTACTTAATAATTAGGAAGCTTCATAGATGGTTTTTATTGTGTTTTCTGATGGCATAGCCTTTGGTGAAAGGGGTGTGTCAAACCTAAGACCACTGAGAGGCCAGAGGAGCTCATGTTGAAGTCGTCCAGTGATTTTAAGGATAACAGAGGAATAAAGGAAACCCTGAACCCTTGACTCCCGTATGTGAGGGCATCCCATGGCTCTGTCATGATGTAGAAGGCTTACTGTAAGTGCATAATATCTTCAACACATTTCCATTTGTTATGCCATTTTTGAGCCAGGTCCTGCTTGAAAATAGCTGCATGAGCTAATGAACAACCTGTTTCAGAGTGACATGAGGGGTACTTCCAAACGTCTGACCCACTCAGTGTCCTCCTCAGTCATGCTGGTCACCATGATTTCTGCAAAAACCAACACAGACATGAGATCCTCCAGTCTCTCAGATGTTTGTCACGACCTCAGCTCATTGATGAGTTTTGTTATTTTTCCCTCCGTTTGAAATCTTTAAACTAAATGTACCTACACTGGGAGCAACCGCTTCCCCAGTACTCTGAAACATCTGATTCACTTTCTATCATTATAGCAAATACAAAGGTTCAAGCCACCCTGTGGTGGACTTTAAATGCAATGACATGTTTTGACCACCACAGATAAAAGTGTTAACACTAACCTGTGATGGCAGTGACAGCCACTTAGTGTTTGCTTGCTTGCTACTGATGTCTGAGGCAGCAGCTAGTTGAAAACCCAGTCTTCTTTAGTCTCAGAGTTACTCGTGTAACAGCTACTAATTTAAAATTACAACTCTGGCAGCAGCTTTTACTACCTAACTATTAAATAACAGTCCGTTTAGATCAACATCTCCAAAGTTATTCCACTTGTCCGCTGCTGATTAGAGTATGTGCTCATAATTACTGCATTATACATGGTTGCCAGACACCTGTCTGGGGACATAATACTATCACCTGTTGGTCTTTGTCTTGAGACTGAGGGATATTTGGTTGTACCCCCCCACCTTCTTAAAAGTATTTTCTACCGTTTTGCCAAGTACCTTTACTCATAGTTCTTTCTCACCCTGAATTAGTCACGTGTTTGACTATGTTTTTGCTTTGTAAAGGTTAACGAATATGTCATCACTATAAGTTTTGTCATTGTGTATTTATTTTTGCGCCTTGTAAAGCACTTTTTAACACCTCATTTAGAAAAATACAACACAAATAATGATGAATGCAATCCATAATTGATATTTTGAGCAAACCTTCGGCATCATTTCAAAATAAATTTTTATAAATAGGCCCTATTTTTTCCAGCTCACCCTCATGTTTCAAAGTCACGATCTAATTAATATTCATATTTTCAAAGGAAACAGACATGATATAAACAAAACCAGGATAAAAAAAAAACAGCCTTGATGCATGACCAGTGTTCAGAGTGTGAACTGAGCAAAGTTTAGACACACTGGGCTGCTTCCAATATAGCGGCTCCTGGTGTTTTTGATCACTGACTGTGGGGTCACCTTGGCTAACAGCTGCAGCAGAAAAGTTTGCTGGAGTTGGGCACCCAGTTGTTCAACCCCCATCATACATGAATTTACAGCTATGGACACAATGTAGGCATTAAACCTTGAAACATAAACCTTTTGGGTACAGAACACTTAAAGGCTCCTATAAGCATAACAGAACATGGTTCCAAACATGCCAACTATTGGCACACACATTTTCTCCTTTGTTAATACCAGAAGCTCACTATTGGCTCTTTCCACATCATTCTGACCCAGTTACCCAAGATAATTGTGAATATAAGCTCAGACGTCCCTTTGAGGTACAAAACTTTGCAACAGTGTTTCTGCTGGAAACTTTAAGAGAATGTCTTAATAATTCACCTTACTTCAAAGTGCATAACACTAGTTTCAAAACACTGTATTCAAATGGAAGGTAAAGTTTGACTGTTGGATGGAGTGTTGTGCCTTTAAAACCAACCAGTCATGCCACTTCTTTCTGTTAGTTCCCTCTGGCAGTCTCTGTATGTTTAGTCAGTAGACTGACTCAACCTACACACTTATTTTGGTCACATTTGGTCTGACTTTTGTTGTGAAACTCTGACATTCTCGCTTGTCTGTGGTGATATTATAGCAGTAAGTTAAGAAAAGAAAAGGCTCTTTATATAGACTGAGCCAGGCATAAACCATCAAACCACACGTCCAAAAACAAAATCAAACATTTGTTCTGCTTCGTTTAAGCATGAATTGTTCATGTCACACACTTAATTGTATGACTGTATTTTTTTTCCCAGATTAGCTATCAGCTGTCAGAAACTTAGAGTATTGGGCATATAAAAAGTAAAGCTATTAGTGGGCTGTTTTTAATTGTTCTGCCACATATTCAGTTTTATTTATATAGCTCCAAATCATAACAGTCACCTCAAGGTGGTTGATATTGTAAAATAAAGACCCTACAATAATACAGAGAAAAGCCCAACAGGAAGAAACCTCCAGCAGAGCCAGGCTCAGGGAGGGGCAGTCATCTGCTGTGACTGGTTGGGGGGTGAGGGGAGGGAGACAGGACAAAAGAAGAGAGCCAGAGATTAATAATAACTAATGATGAAATGCAGAGTGGTGTAAGAGGTGAATGAAAAAGAAACCCTCAGTGCATCATGGGAACCCCAGCAGCCTAGGCCTATTGCAGTGTAACTAAGGGATGTTTCAGGGTCACCAAGCTTGAGCAAAAAGGTACTTTTTAAGCCTAATCTTAATAGTAGAGAGGATGTCTGTCTCCCAGATCCAAACTGAGAGCTGGATCTACAGAAGTGGGGACTTAAAGCTGAAGGCTCTGCCTCCCATTCTACTCTTAAGTATCCTAGGAACCACAAGTAAGCCAGCAGTCTGGTACCAAAGTACTCTATTGGGGTGATACTGTACTATGATATGTTACAGTGATGGCAATGGTGATGGACAGGCTGACAGATGAGGCCAGGCAGGAGTCTCTCTGGACTATGATGTTTGCAGATAACACTGTAATCTATAGTAAGCATAGAAAGTAGGTGGAAGAGAGCCTGGACAGGTGTAGGTATGTTCTGGAGAGAAGAGCAATGAAAGTAAGTAGAAATAAGAGTAAGTAGAAATGAGAGGGGGACAGCTGGAAAGGTGAAGTTGCAAGGAGCAGATGTAGTGAAGGTGGATGGGTTTAAATACCAGGGGTCAACCATCCAAATCAATGAACAGTGCACAAGAGAGGTGAAGAAGAGAGTGCAGGCAGGGAGGAACTAAAACAGCTTCTTTAAGATAGTGGATGAACTGAGGGGCTGCATTAAGGGCCAGTATAAGATATATAGGTCCAGTAAAAGACATATATAAAAGTGTGAAATCCAGGAATAAAAGTATGGAGCTGGAAACAAACATAACAGGTTCACTGAAAGTCATGAGAATGAACCTGGAATCCACACGAGGAACCACTGTTTTTAAGCAGTGTTAAACAATCTAGTCTGACAGACAGACCCCTAT
The DNA here is from genome assembly GCF_007364275.1 of Archocentrus centrarchus. Classification (NCBI taxonomy): domain Eukaryota; kingdom Metazoa; phylum Chordata; class Actinopteri; order Cichliformes; family Cichlidae; genus Archocentrus; species Archocentrus centrarchus. The sequence continues at coordinate 12,566,726 of NC_044359.1, forward strand.
TTCTTGATTTTACGCAGAGGTTGCTCTTATATAAGTCATTACTCAGTCAGGCGTTGTCAACTCAAAATAAACCTAATGCTTCACACTGAAAAGGGGATAGCAGCAGCTGCACACAGTGTAAAAGTCTATATTGCACTTCATATCAGGAAATATTTGGTTTGGACAGAAGCCAGGTTTTCTGTAGGAACTCTTTCTCACATCAAATGTATCTACTCTTTATGAAATGATTCTTGCCAGGCTTCTCTTAAAATGCAGTCTTTTCCAACTATCGGCCCACACATTTTCTCCTTTGTTAATACCAGCTCACTATCTATTGGCTCTTTCCACCTCATTCTGACCCAGTTACCCATGATAGTGGTGAATATAAGCTCAGATGTCCCTTTGAAGTATGAAACCTTGTAACAGTGTTTCTACTGAAAACTTTAAGGGAATTTCTTTAATAATTTACCATACTTCAAGATGCATAACACTAGTTTCAATACAATAGAAGGTGAAGTAAATGTTCTGCTTTATTTGCATGAATTTGACTGCAGGATGGAGTGTTGTGTTGTATTGTGTCTTTAAAACCCACCAGTCACGCCACTTCTTTCTGTTATTTCCCTCTGGCAGTCTCTCTGTATGTTTAATGAGCAAACTGACCCAACCTACACACATTTGTTTCTTTTGTCATTTTTAGCTCTGCACCAAATTGTGCTCGTCTTCAACAGCTTCACGTTTTCAGTTTTGAGCCACACTAACACAACACTTTTCACATCCAAATTTTGGAGATTTTAAAGGCTGCTTTTTAGTGCACAGCAGTGTGAGATGATCTGAAATTTATTGGTCTCACACGGCACTGTGGGCAAGGAGAGAAACACCTTTGCAAACATGATGATGACACATACCCTCTCAGACAATCTGGTGCCGTGTTGTGGTCATGTTAAAAGGCCTGTCTTTTATCACTTAATTTAATACAGAAATAGCCAACATCAGCGACAGCTGTTGTCATTATCTTTGACATTTATGCCACCTGATGACTATATCCAGCACTAAATAGTGTAGTGATCACTGGGTTCACTGATTCACTGGTCTATGAATCACTATTTGAAACTTCTTAAATTGTCTAACAAAAAAAAAAAAAACAAAAAAAAAAACAAATTGGACAAAATGTCTTGAAAACTACATTTGTTGTTTACATGGTTTGTGTTGCTGTAGTTGCTGGGGGCTAAAGTGGTGTCTGCTCCACCTTCTACCACATATAAAATTTTACTGTTTCCCAACTCTGCTGTGTAACTCCAATGGGAGGAAGAACATTATAATGGCTGAACGTGAGTGTTTTATCTGATAGCTTTAGTATAGACACAGCAAGCGTCATGTACCCGACTCATCCTTTTAAGTCTGGACATTTCCTCATTTATGCTTTAAAATGACTATTATTGGCTCACCAACCGATACGTGGAGAGAGGTTATGTTTCGGTCGTGTTGGCCTGTCTGTCTGTGTCTGTTGGCAGGATTACTCTGAAAATTATGAACAGATTTCAATGAAATTTCTGGAGTTGTTGAGGGTGGTACATAGAAAAATTATTTACATTTGGATTTTGTAAAAATGATTCTTTACCATTGTGAGATAGGGAGAATAGTCACATGCTTGAGTCTAACCTCATAAGGATAAGTCAGATTTCTCTAAGAGGGTGCAGCGTGACCATAAGTTCTGTCATATAGCAGTTTGTTCATGATCCAAGGAGGATTCCAGATCCAATGATCAAAATTATTTATGATTAAGTATGACAACATTGGGTAGTAGTAATATCTATTGCAGTGTAGTACTGGCTCATAGAAAATTTGGGGTGGGGGAGGTGTGTGCTCTTCTAGCTACTCTTTACAAACAAATAATTATTATTTATGATTATATTAAAGCATTGTGTTATTGTTATTACTCCTGCTTTGTTAAATGTTGGCTAATTTGTGACCGAATGACACACATTTCCAAAGCTTTTACAGAGTCGGCTTTTAAAAATTAAAACCGTGTTTTGATGTGACAGTGCTGTGGTCAAGGGTTGGTTAAATGTAGCCATTAAAAAAAAGCAGACGCTTAAGGAGATACTGCAGTTTGAGGTAAATTAACTACTTTATTTATGTCAGGAAATCTTGTTTCTGTGGTTAAAAAGAAGAACTACTCGTTTAAGGTCTGGGAACCACAGTGTTACAAATCTGATGTTAGAGTTCAAGGGTTAAAAGAACCAGTGCTGAGAGTTGGTAGGAAACAGGACGTGAATGCTGATAGCCTCTTTCCTTTTCAGAGAATGTGGCTTTATACCAACATTATGCTACTGCTTGTTATTGCCTCCATTTTTCAACATGCTATGTTAAATCCAAATGAGCCTTAGTTAAAAGTCTGCAATGTCTCGAGCAAAGACTTCTGCTCCTGAACTACCCAACTAGCAGTTTTTCTTCTTTTCACTTAGTGCCCAGTTTCCTTTGCACTGGAGTCATTTCATTATCATTTCTGTTGTCCAGGGAAGGGTGTGTACAGGCATGTGCTACATTAGTGGCAGATGGTATGGACAGCCACTTTTTTTTTTTTCACCTGCCATGAGAGAGGCGCTCCATCAGAAGAGCATAACATGCCTGAGGTTTTTGCCATCCCCTCTAGTTCACAGCCCCCCCTCTGTGCAGGCGCCTCAACAAAGCATGTGCTCTCATAACTCAACTTTGACTAGAGCTCATGAACTTTTTGCCAGAAGGCAAAAAGGAAAGTTAGGCTCTTCGTAAAAGCCTTTTGAAATAATCGAATGCATCTGACCTGCTTTTCAGTGTAAGTTTAATCATTTCTTTGCCTGCTTGTGATACACTTCACTCCATTTTGAACAGATCTACAGTAGAAATAGTTTTGGTGTTTTTATTGAAGTATTACAGACAGACTTAGGGTGAGAGGTGTAGGATTGGTGAAAAAGATCCAGATAACAGAGGGGCTGTCCAGTTTGTCCAGAAAAGCCACACACAAAGGCTTCCACCGAGATTAATAATAATAACTATAAAAGTTGTTGATTGTATGCGGCTGTTAAAAGTGTATCCTTGGAAAAAAGAGGAAATAAAAGGAATTTTTAAAACAACCACAGAGGGGGAGTGTACACAAGTGACTGAGACAAAAGGAAGTAAAGAAAGTAAAGCTTTAAAGTGTTCAGTGAAATTAATGTACTGTAATTAATGTATCCATAATGAGTATGCTCAACTCATCTGTCACTCCACTAGAGTAACCCGG